>NW_028253358.1:0-17500 GCF_964263255.1 Lissotriton vulgaris
ATGTAGGAGAGTAGGGTCTGCAATCCTATGATCACCCAGATTTTTTGCTTTTGTTTCACTGGTTTACGACTTTCTCTGGCTGTGGGCCTGCCAATCAGACCCACAGCCTGGCTGTTCTCTTTCTAAATTACCTCATGTACCCTAGGTGCATCTACCAATTGGTACTGGGCCACCTTATCAGACCCTGTAACTCAGGGCATAGGTGTACCCAGGGCTGCCAGGGGCTGCAGCATGTATTATGCCACCCCTGGCTGGCCTCCTAAATTCGACACAACTGGCTGCATGACAGCTGGGGCAAAGTCGTGTAATCACCCTTTGCTGTAGGTGTAGTATACCTATACCTAACCCTAAAATGGACACACAGATTCCTATCAGTCACTCCTATGGCAGGCCTTGACAATCCTGAAGGCAGAGTGCTTGGAATCGTGTGAGATGGTGCTCTGGCATGAGCTGAGCCTGTCTGCAGCTTGCGGAATCCAAGTCCTAATAGCTGCTCCATGATATCGCATACCATATACTCTTAAGTGCATTATAATCCTCGCGGTTAAATGCTATCTTTGGTATTGCTTTATCAAAACATGTCGAGTAAGGTGTCATACGAATTGGAATACTAACCCCTCGCCAATTCTGGCGACGGGGTTAGCATTCCACCCTTCTAGAGGGACACGACATGTATGTAACTGTGAACCCCGGTTAAAGTTAACTGAAGCCTCAGCTCCACAAAATGGATGCTGCCACCACAGACACGAGTCTGACCCCCTGCAGCTGGGAGTCCTTCCAGTGAGGGGAGCCTGGACAAAGGGTTTCCTGTCAGGGGCGGTGCTAGCACCGTCCCAGACATGGTTTTGTGTATCCTGGGTAGGCAGGGCTTTACAGGAAGGTGACTGCTGAGTGGCACCCCGGTGCTCACTACGCATAGGCCGGTCTGAACCAGTTCCAGGGGCACACCAGCCCCTGGCCTGGGGAAGTCCGGCATGGCTGAGGGGTGTAACCACCCCCACCTAGTCCCACCCATAGGCAGGACCTAGTCACCGGGTCAGCCCCCTTTTTTAGTATAAAGATGGGAGCGGGCCCCCTGTTAAAATTAGATCATCTTTGGAATCAAGATACCACTTTCTTCGAAAGGACTTCACGATTTCTTCTTCAAGATTCTCCCTTGTGGCTAAGGAGTAGTCACCCTGCATCCGCAGGCACCATCCTAAAGAACACTGCGGTCTGCTGCAAGTCCCTCATCACGAATCCGACGACCCAGCACGACGAGACCCGGCTTCCCTGGCACCTCTGACCTCTACTCACCTCTACAGCAAAGCTGAGAACCGTGAGTGCGACGAGACCTCAAGGGACCGACGATCGCCAAGACTGCACGACATCTTTACTGCAAGCCCACCGTGTCCTCCACTGGTGAGTGCTTTGGGGTCCGAGAAGCCCCGACCCTGCGCAGCTCCAGCACTCAAGGCCAGCCTCCCTGCATCTCCACGATCGGCGTGGGGCCCTTCTGCTGTTTGCTGTGCACCGCGTTGTTTGGCTACTAGCCGGCTGGCTTGTGGCCTTCTGAACGACGCCCGACGACATCTCTTCTGCTGGTCTGGTTGCTCCAGGCTGGCCCTTGCTTCCTTCTTCGAGAGAGGCACCCCGGACCCTCCTGGTCCACTCCAGACGCCATTTTAGGTCCACCGCGTGGGCTTGAATTTGCCAAGGCTTTGTTGCCCAATCCTGGGTCCAGCGACGCCGACAGCTTCTATCTTCGTGGGACAGCTCGATCCTCCATCCTGGTCGCCGACAACGCCTCCTGGTCCGTGAGATCTTCGAGCTACAGCGTCACCCACCCACCTTGTCGAGGTGGCTACCATCCGGTGCCCTCCTGGTGCCCACTGACTACTGGCTAGTAGTCTCGAACTTGGTCCCCTCTGCTTTCAGGTGTCATCTATCTTCAAGATCCAGGCTTGGATCCGACTGAACTTTCTTTTCAACTGGTCACCGGCCAGCATCTTTTCTTCCGGCTCCTGGTCCGTCTACGAGGATTCCCGACGTCTTTTCAGACCTATGCAGCTGCAGCCCCTGGGCTAGGTAACTTCGGCATTTCGGTGCCCCAGCATAGCCTCACTATCCAAGGGTCAGAATCTACTTTCGTTTTCTCCCTACCAGGTCGGTTCGCCCGAGAACACTAACTTTCTAATTCCTAGCTACCATAGACTTTTGTCCCGCATCTCGCGTGAGAGTGCACACACTGCACCCGAGTCCCCTAGGCCTCCTAGAAGTAATCTAACGATTCCCTAGTCAAGTCCTAGCGATTCCAAAAGCTATTAGTACTGTACTCACCTGCTAGGAATTTCGCATTCCACTTTCAGAGTATATGGTTTTCCGTGCCCCTCGGGCATTTGTATATACTGTGCTAACTTAAGTATTTTTGTAAGAGTTTTGGTTTGTGCTTAGTACCCTGTCCTCATAAAGAGTACAGGGCTGTTGTGATCTTTAATAAATAACTGTTTATTTTCATAACACTTGTGTGGTGTCCTTTCACTGGGTATTCAAGGGGTATATGTGTGGTAAACAGCTGGCTTAACACGCCCTCTCGAGTCTTTAGCCTTAGACTGCTCGTATCCATGCTACTAGGATAGCTGGTCTATAAGGTTGACTTACAACCAATCATCAATAAGGGGTGCTGGACTGATACATAGTGTTCACTAGAATAGTGAGCACTGCATATCAGGCCACCTTCTCACATTGGTGAGCAGCGGGTGGGATTTGAGCTTGCTGTTGTTTTGCCACACGTATCCTAAGAATATCTTGTTGAAAGATCACATAAGTACTGTTAGGTACACATAACTAAAGCTTAGAATACTCTGAGTTCTACTGAACCAGCTGTTGTAGCTCCTCAAGGCTTAGCACACCTTGGCTGCAACTCTTAGCAAGGGATCAGTAGGTAAACACATAGTGTAGGTAGGTGCATCACTTACACCACACTAGAAACAGTATGTCGGACAAAGGAGGAAACACTGAGGTTCCCCTTGTGTCAGTTGACCCTCCACAGGTCATCTCTTCAAGATATACTGCGCTTAGCTTCCATGAGTTACGACAAGTGTGTACCTCTAGGAAGATTAAGCAGGGTCTAACCCCACAACTGCCTTTCTGATTGGTCTCTTAGAGACTCATGATGCAAGGAGGGCTGGTAACCCAGACCCTTCTAATTCAGATGGCAACATGCCCTCCTAACAGGGTCCCTTTGATGCCCAGGACCATCCTCTTCAGGAAGCAGATGATGCTGATGATGAGGATGATGATTTGGTATCAGGGGATGAGGCAGAAAAGGAACAGGTAGAAGTCAACAGACTAACCAGGTCCAACTTAAGCAGACATGAGATGGGCACTAGGGGACCCTTGGGGCCACTCTCAGGTCAGCTTAACATTGGGAATGGACGAGATAGATCTCTATCAAGAGGCTCTATCAGATCCCTTCATACCAATGGCTCTCAACGTTCCTCTCAAAGGGGAATGACATCTCCCCAGAGGAGAATGTATGAAGCTAAGGAAAAGGCAGCCAATCTGAGGATTGAAAGGGAAGAACTTGCCCTGGCCAAAGAGAGGCTTGCCTTTGCTAGAGAGCAACAATTGAGTGGGACAGTCCCCACTGGTGGCAGCATTGTACCTAGCAATAGGGAAAGGAGTTTTGATACAAAACACCTTGGTAAGATAGTGCCCCCCTTAAACAAGGGGATGACATCCACAAATGGATTACTGCTTTGGAGAGGGCCTGCACTGTGCAAGGTGTTCCCCCAAGTCAGTGGGCAGCTATCTTGTGGCTCTCCTTTGAGGGTAAAGGAAGAGACAAGCTCCTCACCACAAGGGTGGAGGATGCTAATGATTACCAAGTCTTGAAAAATGCACTGGTTGATGGGTTTGGCCTAACCACTGAGCAGTACAGGGTGCTGTTCAGGGATACCCAGAAAACTCAGTCTCAAGATTGGGCTGACTTTGTAGATTGTGCCACTAAGGCTTTTGAGGGCTGGTTGCTGGGCAGTAAGGTTACTGATTATAAAGGATTGTACAATTTGATGATGAGAGAGCAAATTTTAAACAATTGTCAGAACCAGTTGTTGCATCAGCATCTTGTTGACTCAGATCTGACCTCTCCCCAAGAATTGGGAAAGAAGGCAGACAGATGGGTTAGAACAAGAGTTTAAACAGAACCAGGGCCAGAATCAAGGTGGTCAGAAGAAAGCAGACCAGAAGGGTAAAGATTCTAAGGGGGAACAAAATGACCAGAAGTCTTCGACAGGTCCCCAACAACCCAAAGAGGGTGGGGTCAGGCTCCCCAAAAGAAGAAAGAAGGCCAATCTAAAAGGTGGTGCCAATACTGCAAAAGTAAAACTCACTGGTTTAGTGAGTGCACCAAGAAAGGAGGAGGGCAGACTCCTGCCACTGCAGCCCCTAAGGCACCTGTGCCCCCTAGTACAGCCAGCAGTGGTAGTGCACCTCCCAAGGGTTTAGTAGGGTTAACCCTGGGTTCTGAGGGGTGTGACAACTTAGTTGGTACACTCACTCAGGCTGTCCTTGTTTGTACAGGGGATGTGGATATGTCCCCTGACATAAGTCCCAATACTTTGGGCAAATACAGACAGACACCTTTTATTAATGGAAAAATGGCTCAGGCCTATAGGGACACTTGTGCCAGTGTCACAATGGTGACACCTAGCTTTGTGGACCCTGGACAGATCATGCCAGGTACAGAATTCCTGGTGACCAATGCAAGCAATGTCACTACCAATCATAGTATGGCAATTGTAGCTTTCTCCTGGGGAGGGGTAACTGGCCAAAAGAAGGTTGTAGTTAGTTCAGACCTCCCAGTGGATTGTTTGTTGGGCAATGATTTGGAGTCATCACAATGGTCAGAAGTGGAGCAGAGGACTCATCTGGAAATGTTAGGTTTGCCAGCACATGTGTTTGCTGTGACTAGGTCACAGGCCAGAAGATGCCCCACTGAACAGGTGCTGGATCCTGGAACAATGGACCAGACACCTTCCAAGAAAAGAGCAGTAGGGTTAAGGCTGTGCCTTCCCCCTTGCCCCAGGTTGTGGATCAAGTCTCAGAGGAGGCTGACCTGCAGGAATTGAGGGAAACTGAGCCTAGAGAGTTTGAACTTGATCAAGTTGAATTCTTGGGTTCAGGGGGACCCTCAAGGGAAGACCTGGGGAAGGACCAGTTAGGCTGCCCTTTCTCTTGAACCCCTCAGACAGGCAGGCTGCTGCTGAGGCTGCTGGGAACGCCACAGGTACCCACAAGGTATACTGGGAAGATGGACTCCTGTACACTGAGTCAAGAGACCCCAAGCCTGGCATGACCAGGAGGCTGGTTGTACCCTTGTCTCAGAGAGGTTTTCCTACTTACCTTGGCCCATGAGATTCCCTTAGCAGGACACTTAGGCCAGACAAAGACTTGGGACAGGCTTGTCTCACACTTTCACTGGCCTCACATGAATGAGGATACCAAGGAGTTTTGTCGCTCCTGTGTCACTTGCCAAGCCAGTGGTAAGTCAGGTGGCACAACAAAGGCCCCCCTTATACCAATGCCTGTGGTGGGGGTGCCCTTTGAAAGAGTGGGGATTGACATTGTTGGTCCAATGGAACCCCAGACAGCATCAGGGCACAAGTTTATACTGGTGGTAGTGGATCATGCCACCAGGTATCCTGAAGCTATTCCACTTAGGACCACCACAGCCCCTGTGGTGGCAAGGGCCCTAGTTGGAGTGTTCTCCAGAGTGGCTTCCCTAAGGAGGTTGTCTCTGACAGAGGTGCAAACTTCATGTCAAGCTATTTAACTGCTATGTGGAAGGAGTGTGGTGTCAATTACAAATTCACTACACCCTATCACCCACAATGCAATGGGCTTGTTGAAAGGTTCAACAGGACCCTAAAAGGGATGATTCATGGACTACCTGAAACACTCAGGCGTAGATGGGATGTCCTGATGCCCTGCCTTCTGTTTGCTTACAGAGAGGTCCCACAAAAGGGGGTTGGCTACAGCCCTTTTGAACTTTTGTATGGGCATCCTGTGAGAGGCCCCTTGTGTTTGGTGAAGGAAGGATGGGAGAGACCTCTCAAAAAGCCTGCAACCAACATAATGGACTATGTACTTGGTCTCCGCTCCAGGATGGCTGAGTATATGGAGAAGGCATCAGAAAACCTTAAGGCCAGTCAAGAACTTCAAAAAGCTTGGCATGACCAAAAGGCTGTCCTGACTGTTTATCAGCCTGGACAGAAGGTGTGGGTGCTGGAGCCAGTGGCCCCAGCAGCACTCAAAGACAAATGGTCTGGGCCCCACACAATCCTTGAGCAAAAGGGAGAGGTCACCTACCTGGTGGACCTTGGAACTCCCAGGAGTCCCCATAGGGTACTCCATGTCAACAGGCTCAAAGCATATGTCGACAGGAAGGACATGAGCTTGCTCATGGCCATAGATGAGGGACAGGAGGAAGAGAGTGACCCTCTCCCAGACCTGCTCACTCAGAATCCTGATGATGGGTCAGTAGATGGTGTTGTCTTTTGTGGCAGCCTCTCTGAACATCAGCAGAAAGACTGTAAACAGGTTCTTCAGTCTTTCAGACATATGTTCTCTCTGACACCCAGTCAGACCAATTGGTGCACCCATGAGGTTGACACTGGTGACAGCCTGCCAGTCAAGAGTAAAATCTACAGGCAGCCTGATCATGTTAGAGACTGCATAAAAACTGAAGTGCAGAAAATGTTGGAATTGGGAGTCATTGAACCCTCAGATAGCCCTTGGGCTAGTCCAGTAGTTCTAGTGCCAAAGCCTCACACCCAAGATGGTAAGAGAGAGATGAGGTTTTGCGTAGACTACAGGGGTCTCAATGCAGTCACTAAGACTGATGCCCATCCAATACCAAGGGCAGATGAACTTATAGATAGATTGGCTTCTGCCAACTACTTAAGTACATTTGACTTAACAGCTGGGTATTGGCAAATCAGGTTAGCTGAGGATGCCAAGCCCAAAACAGCATTTTCAACCCCTGGTGGGCATTATCAATTTGTGGTAATGCCCTTTGGTCTGAAAAATGCACCTGCCACCTTCCAAAGGTTGGTGAATCAAGTCCTTACTGGGCTGGATGACTTCTGTGCAGCATATCTAGATGATATTGCTGTCTTTAGCTCCACCTGGGAGGATCACCTGGTCCACCTGAGGAAAGTGTTAGAGGCTCTGCAAGCAGCAGGCCTCACTATCAAGGCCACCAAGTGCCAGATAGGGCAGACACAGGTTGTATACCTGGGCCACCTTGTAGGTGGAGGCCAGGTTCAGCCACTGGAGAGCAAAATACAGTCAATCAGGGACTGGGCTCCTCCAACCACCCAGACTCAGGTTCGAGCTTTCTTGGGCCTGACTGGATACTACAGAAAGTTTGTCAGGAACTATGGTTCCATTGTGACACCATTAAATGAACTGACAAGTAAGAAAATGCCAAAAAAGGTTCAGTGGACAGCAGGCTGTCAAAAAGCATTCGATGACCTAAAGCAGGCCATGTGCACAGCACCTATCCTTAAGAGTCCAGACTACTCCAAACCATTCATTGTCCAAACAGATGCTTCTGAGTTGGGTGTGGGAGCTGTTCTTTCTCAACTGAATTTTGATGGTCAGGATCAGCCCATTGCTTTTATAAGCAGAAGGCTGACCCCCAGAGAGAAGAATTGGTCAGCTATTGAGAGGGAGGCCTTTGCTGTGGTTTGGGCCCTGAAGAAGCTGAGGCCATACTTGTTTGGCACTCACTTCAAGATTCAGACCGACCATAAGCCCCTCTTGTGGCTAAATCAGATGAAGGGTGAAAACCCCAAACTGCTTAGGTGGTCCATTTCCCTACAGGGGATGGACTTTACAGTGGAACATAGACCTGGTACTGATCATGGCAATGCCGATGGGCTCTCCAGATATTTCCACTTAGAACAAGAAGACTCACCTGGTCAAGGTTAGCTTATTGTCCCAAAGTTTGGGGGGGGGTCATGTAGGAGAGTAGGGTCTGCAATCCTATGATCACCCAGATTTTTTGCTTTTGTTTCACTGGTTTACGACTTTCTCTGGCTGTGGGCCTGCCAATCAGACCCACAGCCTGGCTGTTCTCTTTCTAAATTACCTCATGTACCCTAGGTGCATCTACCAATTGGTACTGGGCCACCTTATCAGACCCTGTAACTCAGGGCATAGGTGTACCCAGGGCTGCCAGGGGCTGCAGCATGTATTATGCCACCCCTGGCTGGCCTCCTAAATTCGACACAACTGGCTGCATGACAGCTGGGGCAAAGTCGTGTAATCACCCTTTGCTGTAGGTGTAGTATACCTATACCTAACCCTAAAATGGACACACAGATTCCTATCAGTCACTCCTATGGCAGGCCTTGACAATCCTGAAGGCAGAGTGCTTGGAATCGTGTGAGATGGTGCTCTGGCATGAGCTGAGCCTGTCTGCAGCTTGCGGAATCAAGTCCTAATAGCTGCTCCATGATATCGCATACCATATACTCTTAAGTGCATTATAATCCTCGCGGTTAAATGCTATCTTTGGTATTGCTTTATCAAAACATGTCGAGTAAGGTGTCATACGAATTGGAATACTAACCCCTCGCCAATTCTGGCGACGGGGTTAGCATTCCACCCTTCTAGAGGGACACGACATGTATGTAACTGTGAACCCCGGTTAAAGTTAACTGAAGCCTCAGCTCCACAAAATGGATGCTGCCACCACAGACACGAGTCTGACCCCCTGCAGCTGGGAGTCCTTCCAGTGAGGGGAGCCTGGACAAAGGGTTTCCTGTCAGGGGCGGTGCTAGCACCGTCCCAGACATGGTTTTGTGTATCCTGGGTAGGCAGGGCTTTACAGGAAGGTGACTGCTGAGTGGCACCCCGGTGCTCACTACGCATAGGCCGGTCTGAACCAGTTCCAGGGGCACACCAGCCCCTGGCCTGGGGAAGTCCGGCATGGCTGAGGGGTGTAACCACCCCCACCTAGTCCCACCCATAGGCAGGACCTAGTCACCGGGTCAGCCCCCTTTTTTAGTATAAAGATGGGAGCGGGCCCCCTGTTAAAATTAGATCATCTTTGGAATCAAGATACCACTTTCTTCGAAAGGACTTCACGATTTCTTCTTCAAGATTCTCCCTTGTGGCTAAGGAGTAGTCACCTTGCATCAAGCGGGCACCATCCTAAAGAACACTGCGGTCTGCTGCAAGTCCTTCTTCACGAATCCGACGACCCAGCTCGACGAGACCCGGCTTCCCTGGCACCTCTGACCTCTACTCACCTCTACAGCCAAGCTGAGAACCGTGAGTGCGACGAGACCTCAAGGGACCGACGATCGCCAAGACTGCACGACATCTTTATTGCAAGCCCACCGAGTCTTCCACTGGTGAGTGCTTTGGGGTCCGAGAAGCCCCGACCCTGCGCAGCTCCAGCACCCAAGATCAGCCCCCCTGCATCTCCACGATCTGCGTGGGGCCCTTCTGCTGTTTGCTGTGCACCGCGTTGTGTGGCTACTAGCCGGCTGGCTTGTGGCCTTCTGAACGACGCCCGACGACAACTCTTCTGCTGGTCTGGTTGCTCCAGGCTGGCCCTTGCTTCCTTGTTCAAGAGAGGCACCCCGGACCCTCCTGGTCCACTCCAGACGCCATTTTAGGTCCACCGCGTGGGCTTGAATTTGCCAAGGCTTTGTTGCCCAATCCTGGGTCCAGCGACGCCGACAGCTTCTATCTTCGTGGGACAGCTCGATCCTCCATCCTGGTCGCCGACAACGCCTCCTGGTCCGTGAGATCTTCGAGTCAAGCGTCACCCACTCACCTAGTCGAGGTGGCTACCATCCGGTGCCCTCCTGGTGCCCACTGACTACTGGCTAGTAGTCTCGAACTTGGTCCCCTCTGCTTTCAGGTGTCATCTATCTTCAAGATCCAGGCTTGGATCCGACTGAACTTTCTTCACTGGTCACCGGCCAGCATCTTTTCTTCCGGCTCCTGGTCCGTCTACGAGGATTCCCGACGTCTTTTCAGACCTATGCAGCTGCAGCCCCTGGGCTAGGTAACTTCGGCATTTCGGTGCCCCAGCATAGCCTCACTATCCAAGGGTCAGAATCTACTTTCGTTTTCTCCCTACCAGGTCGGGTTCGCCCGAGAACACTAACTTTCTAATTCCTAGCTACCATAGACTTTTGTCCCGCATCTCGCGTGAGAGTGCACACACTGCACCCGAGTCCCCTAGGCCTCCTAGAAGTAATCTAACGATTCCCTAGTCAAGTCCTAGCGATTCCAAAAGCTATTAGTACTGTACTCACCTGCTAGGAATTTCGCATTCCACTTTCAGAGTATATGGTTTTCCGTGCCCCTCGGGCATTTGTATATACTGTGCTAACTTAAGTATTTTTGTAAGAGTTTTGGTTTGTGCTTAGTACCCTGTCCTCATAAAGAGTACAGGGCTGTTGTGATCTTTAATAAATAACTGTTTATTTTCATAACACTTGTGTGGTGTCCTTTCACTGGGTATTCAAGGGGTATATGTGTGGTAAACAGCTGGCTTAACACGCCCTCTCGAGTCTTTAGCCTTAGACTGCTCGTATCCATGCTACTAGGATAGCTGGTCTATAAGGTTGACTTACAACCAATCATCAATAAGGGTTGCTGGACTGATACATAGTGTTCACTAGAATAGTGAGCACTGCATATCAGGCCACCTTCTCACAGCTCCAACCCGGGACATATGTTTTTAGAGCCAGAGGGCTCAGTTGGGCAAAGTCCTTGTCCTGAGGGGCCAGTAAGAGCCCTGTCGCAGTTCTGGTTTCAGCTGCCCAGCAATTAGTGGGTAGCTGCACCGTTTAGGTCTTTCTTTTCTAGGGACATGTTCTGTGAACTTAGGAGTGAGGCGCACTCCTGCTTCATCCCTGGCCTTTCCCCAGCTGCGCAGCACTTAGTGCCAGCTGCAGCGTTTAGGCCCCCCTGTTCTGTCCCTCAGCTGCCCAGCAAGTAGTGGGCAGCTGCTACGTTTAGGTTTTGCGCAAGTGGCGCAACCTGGACCCTGGACTTTGATGTAAGTTCATGTTAATGTGATTTCTGCAAAGTGCTCTTTGCTGCACCGCTGAATGTGTTGTTGATACATCATGTGCCTTGTTTCTCTTGCACCTCTGAATGTGTTTTTATGCGTCATGTGCTTTGTCCTTTTACACCGCTGAATGTATTGTGATGCATCATGTGTTTCCTTTCTTACACCCCTACAGGTATTGTAATACTTAGGTGGTTGTTTTCTCCCTAGTGCAGGTGGTACTAGCGAGGCCCAGGTCCCTAGTGTAATCTCCTAAGATAGTGAGGGTTGCATAGGTGGTGCTCACCTGGTACCAGTAGTGACTGGTTGTATGTTATCTTTGTGCTACAATTTTACATTCTAAAAGTGCTATTTTTAAAAGTGTTACTTCTAAAAGTGCTGATTCCTGACAGTGGTCCAGGTGGCCCTGTCTTGTAAATATCCCTTGTAAATTCTGCCCGTGCCTCTGGCACAATGTAAAGTGTGTGTTTTATCTAATGTATGTTTATTGGAATACAAAGGCTATTTTTATATATAACCTTGTGTGGAGTTTCCTTTGTGGTGGGCCTTGGGTGTTGTTGCTGGGGTGCGTGCGCAAATACTTAACTCATATCGCCTCCAAGTTTAGCCTTGCTGCTCGCGCCACGTTACCTAGAGGGCGAGTGAGGGGTTAGCTTGGCGTGTAACTCCCTTGCCCTGACTTTAGAAATGGTGATCCCTGACTGACCACGACGCGAGTCTTGGCCGGCCAGGGTCCCGTTTCTAACAGTGGTCGTGTGTGTGTGTGGTCGTGTGTGTGTGGTCGTGTGTGTGTGTGGTCGTGTGTGTGTGTGGTCGTGTGTGTGTGGTCGTGTGTGTGTGTGGTCGTGTGTGTGTGTGGTCGTGTGTGTGTGTGGTCGTGTGTGTGTGTGTGGTCGTGTGTGTGGTCGTGTGTGTGGTCGTGTGTGTGTGTGTGGTCGTGTGTGTGTGTGGTCGTGTGTGTGTGTGGTCGTGTGTGTGTGTGTGGTCGTGTGTGTGTGGTCGTGTGTGTGTGGTCGTGTGTGTGTGTGGTCGTGTGTGTGTGTGGTCGTGTGTGTGTGTGGTCGTGTGTGTGTGTGGTCGTGTGTGTGTGTGGTCGTGTGTGTGTGTGGTCGTGTGTGTGTGTGGTCGTGTGTGTGTGTGTGGTCGTGTGTGTGTGGTCGTGTGTGTGGTCGTGTGTGTGGTCGTGTGTGTGTGTGTGGTCGTGTGTGTGTGTGTGGTCGTGTGTGTGTGTGTGGTCGTGTGTGTGTGTGTGGTCGTGTGTGTGTGTGGTCGTGTGTGTGTGTGGTCGTGTGTGTGTGTGTGGTCGTGTGTGTGTGTGTGGTCGTGTGTGTGTGTGTGGTCGTGTGTGTGTGTGGTCGTGTGTGTGTGGTCGTGTGTGTGTGTGTGTGTGTGTGGTCGTGTGTGTGTGTGGTCGTGTGTGTGTGTGGTCGTGTGTGTGTGTGTGTGGTCGTGTGTGTGTGTGGTCGTGTGTGTGTGTGTGGTCGTGTGTGTGTGGTCGTGTGTGTGTGTGTGGTCGTGTGTGTGTGTGGTCGTGTGTGTGGTCGTGTGTGTGTGTGGTCGTGTGTGTGTGTGTGGTCGTGTGTGTGTGTGGTCGTGTGTGTGTGTGGTCGTGTGTGTGTGGTCGTGTGTGTGTGGTCGTGTGTGTGTGTGTGTGGTCGTGTGTGTGTGGTCGTGTGTGTGTGTGTGGTCGTGTGTGTGTGTGGTCGCGTGTGTGTGTGTGGTCGTGTGTGTGTGTGTGTGGTCGCGTGTGTGTGTGTGGTCGTGTGTGTGTGTGTGGTCGTGTGTGTGTGTGTGGTCGTGTGTGTGTGTGTGTGGTCGTGTGTGTGTGTGTGTGGTCGTGTGTGTGTGTGTGTGTGTGTGGTCGTGTGTGTGTGTGTGGTCGTGTGTGTGTGTGTGGTCGTGTGTGTGTGTGGTCGTGTGTGTGTGTGTGTGTGGTCGTGTGTGTGTGTGTGTGTGGTCGTGTGTGTGTGTGTGTGTGTGGTCGTGTGTGTGTGTGTGTGGTCGTGTGTGTGTGTGTGTGGTCGTGTGTGTGTGTGGTCGTGTGTGTGTGTGGTCGTGTGTGTGTGTGTGTGTGTGTGTGGTCGTGTGTGTGTGTGTGGTCGTGTGTGTGTGTGGTCGTGTGTGTGTGTGTGTGTGTGTGTGTGTGGTCGTGTGTGTGTGTGTGGTCGTGTGTGTGTGTGTGGTCGTGTGTGTGTGTGGTCGTGTGTGTGTGTGGTCGTGTGTGTGTGTGGTCGTGTGTGGTCGTGTGTGTGTGTGTGGTCGTGTGTGTGTGGTCGTGTGTGTGTGGTCGTGTGTGTGTGTGGTCGTGTGTGTGTGTGGTCGTGTGTGTGTGTGTGTGTGGTCGTGTGTGTGTGTGTGTGTGGTCGTGTGTGTGGTCGTGTGTGTGTGTGTGTGTGGTCGTGTGTGTGTGTGTGTGTGGTCGTGTGTGTGTGTGTGGTCGTGTGTGTGTGTGTGTGTGTGGTCGTGTGTGTGTGTGGTCGTGTGTGTGTGTGTGTGGTCGTGTGTGTGTGTGGTCGTGTGTGTGTGTGGTCGTGTGTGTGGGTGGTCGTGTGTGTGGGTGGTCGTGTGTGTGTGGTCGTGTGTGTGTGTGTGGTCGTGTGTGTGTGTGTGGTCGTGTGTGTGTGTGGTCGTGTGTGTGTGTGGTCGTGTGTGTGTGTGGTCGTGTGTGTGTGTGGTCGTGTGTGTGTGTGGTCGTGTGTGTGTGTGGTCGTGTGTGTGTGGTCGTGTGTGTGTGTGGTCGTGTGTGTGTGTGTGGTCGTGTGTGTGTGTGGTCGTGTGTGTGTGGTCGTGTGTGTGTGTGGTCGTGTGTGTGTGTGGTCGTGTGTGTGGTCGTGTGTGTGTGTGGTCGTGTGTGTGTGTGGTCGTGTGTGTGTGTGGTCGTGTGTGTGTGTGGTCGTGTGTGTGTGTGGTCGTGTGTGTGTGTGTGGTCGTGTGTGTGTGTGTGGTCGTGTGTGTGTGTGGTCGTGTGTGTGTGTGGTCGTGTGTGTGTGTGGTCGTGTGTGTGTGTGTGGTCGTGTGTGTGTGGTCGTGTGTGTGTGTGTGTGTGTGGTCGTGTGTGTGTGTGGTCGTGTGTGTGTGGTCGTGTGTGTGTGGTCGTGTGTGTGTGTGGTCGTGTGTGTGTGTGTGTGTGGTCGTGTGTGTGTGTGGTCGTGTGTGTGTGGTCGTGTGTGTGTGTGTGGTCGTGTGTGTGTGTGGTCGTGTGTGTGTGTGGTCGTGTGTGTGTGGTCGTGTGTGTGTGTGGTCGTGTGTGTGGTCGTGTGTGTGTGTGGTCGTGTGTGTGGTCGTGTGTGTGTGTGTGTGTGGTCGTGTGTGTGGTCGTGTGTGTGTGGTCGTGTGTGTGTGTGTGGTCGTGTGTGTGTGGTCGTGTGTGTGTGGTCGTGTGTGTGTGTGTGGTCGTGTGTGTGTGTGGTCGTGTGTGTGTGGTCGTGTGTGTGTGGTCGTGTGTGTGTGGTCGTGTGTGTGTGGTCGTGTGTGTGTAGTCGTGTGTGTGGTCGTGTGTGTGTGTAGTCGTGTGTGTGGTCGTGTGTGTGTGTAGTCGTGTGTGTGTGTGGTCGTGTGTGTGTGGTCGTGTGTGTGTGGTCGTGTGTGTGTGTGGTCGTGTGTGTGTGGTCGTGTGTGTGTGGTCGTGTGTGTGTGGTCGTGTGTGGTCGTGTGTGTGTGGTCGTGTGTGTGTGTGTGGTCGTGTGTGTGTGGTCGTGTGTGTGTGTGGTCGTGTGTGTGTGTGGTCGTGTGTGTGTGTGGTCGTGTGTGTGTGTGGTCGTGTGTGTGTGTGGTCGTGTGTGTGTGGTCGTGTGTGTGTGTGGTCGTGTGTGTGGTCGTGTGTGTGGTCGTGTGTGTGTGTGGTCGTGTGTGTGTGTGGTCGTGTGTGTGTGTGGTCGTGTGTGTGTGGTCGTGTGTGTGTGGTCGTGTGTGTGTGGTCGTGTGTGTGTGGTCGTGTGTGTGTGGTCGTGTTTGTGTGGTCGTGTGTGTGTGTGGTCGTGTGTGTGGTCGTGTGTGTGTGTGGTCGTGTGTGTGGTCGTGTGAGTGTGTGGTCGTGTGTGTGTGTGGTCGTGTGTGTGTGGTCGTGTGTGTGTGTGTGGTCGTGTGTGTGTGTGGTCGTGTGTGTGTGTGTGGTCGTGTGTGTGTGTGTGGTCGTGTGTGTGTGGTCGTGTGTGTGTGTGGTCGTGTGTGTGTGTGTGGTCGTGTGTGTGTGTGGTCGTGTGTGTGTGTGTGGTCGTGCGTGTGTGTGTGGTCGTGTGTGTGTGTGGTCGTGCGTGTGTGTGTGGTCGTGTGTGTGTGTGGTCGTGTGTGTGTGTGGTCGTGTGTGTGTGGTCGTGTGTGTGTGGTCGTGTGTGTGTGGTCGTGTGTGTGTGTGGTCGTGTGTGTGTGGTCGTGTGTGTGTGTGTGGTCGTGTGTGTGTGGTCGTGTGTGTGTGTGTGGTCGTGTGTGTGTGGTCGTGTGTGTGTGTGTGTGGTCGTGTGTGTGTGTGGTCGTGTGTGTGTGTCGTGTGTGTGTGTGGTCGTGTGTGTGTGTGGTCGTGTGTGTGTGTGGTCGTGTGTGTGTGTGGTCGTGTGTGTGTGTGGTCGTGTGTGTGTGGTCGTGTGTGTGTGTGGTCGTGTGTGTGTGTGGTCGTGTGTGTGGTCGTGTGTGTGTGTGGTCGTGTGTGTGGTCGTGTGTGTGTGTGGTCGTGTGTGTGGTCGTGTGTGTGTGTGTGGTCGTGTGTGTGTGGTCGTGTGTGTGTGGTCGTGTGTGTGTGGTCGTGTGTGTGTGGTCGTGTGTGTGCGTGTGCGTGGTCGTGTGTGTGTGGTCGTGTGTGTGTGTGGTCGTGTGTGTGTGTGGTCGTGTGTGTGTGTGGTCGTGTGTGTGTGTGGTCGTGTGTGTGGTCGTGTGTGTGTGGTCGTGTGTGTGGTCGTGTGTGTGTGTGTGTGGTCGTGTGTGTGTGGTCGTGTGTGTGTGTGTGGTCGTGTGTGTGTGTGTGGTCGTGTGTGTGTGGTCGTGTGTGTGTGTGGTCGTGTGTGTGTGGTCGTGTGTGTGTGGTCGTGTGTGTGTGGTCGTGTGTGTGTGTGGTCGTGTGTGTGCGTGGTCGTGTGTGTGTGTGGTCGTGTGTGTGGTCGTGTGTGTGTGTGGTCGTGCGTGTGTGTGTGGTCGTGTGTGTGTGGTCGTGTGTGTGTGTGGTCGTGTGTGTGTGGTCGTGTGTGTGTGTGGTCGTGTGTGTGTGTGGTCGTGTGTGTGTGGTCGTGTGTGTGTGGTCGTGTGTGTGTGGTCGTGTGTGTGGTCGTGTGTGTGTGTGTGGTCGTGGTCGTGTGTGTGTGTGGTCGTGTGTGTGTGTGGTCGTGTGTGTGTGTGGTCGTGTGTGTGTGTGGTCGTGTGTGTGTGTGTGGTCGTGTGTGTCTGTGGTCGTGTGTGTGGTCGTGTGTGTGTGTGGTCGTGTGTGTGGTCGTGTGTGTGGTCGTGTGTGTGGTCGTGTGTGTGTGGTCGTGTGTGTGTGGTCGTGTGTGTGTGTGGTCGTGTGTGTGTGTGGTCGTGTGTGTGTGTGGTCGTGCGTGTGTGTGTGGTCGTGCGTGTGTGTGTGTGGTCGTGTGTGTGTGTGGTCGTGTGTGTGTGTGGTCGTGTGTGTGTGTGGTCGTGTGTGTGTGTGGTCGTGTGTGTGTGTGGTCGTGTGTGTGTGTGGTCGTGTGTGTGGTCGTGTGTGTGTGGTCGTGTGTGTGTGTGGTCGTGTGTGTGTGTGGTCGTGTGTGTGTGTGGTCGTGTGTGTGTGGTCGTGTGTGTGTGGTCGTGTGTGTGTGGTCGTGTGTGTGGTCGTGTGTGTGGTCGTGTGTGTGTGGTCGTGTGTGTGTGGTCGTGTGTGTGTGTGTGGTCGTGTGTGTGTGTGGTCGTGTGTGTGTGTGGTCGTGTGTGTGTGTGGTCGTGTGTGTGTGTGGTCGTGTGTGTGTGTGGTCGTGTGTGTGTGTGGTCGTGTGTGTGTGGTCGTGTGTGTGTGGTCGTGTGTGTGTGGTCGTGTGTGTGTGGTCGTGTGTGTGTGTGTGGTCGTGTGTGTGTGGTCGTGTGTGTGTGGTCGTGTGTGTGTGGTCGTGTGTGTGGTCGTGTGTGTGTGTGGTCGTGTGTGTGTGTGGTCGTGTGTGTGTGTGTGGTCGTGTGTGTGTGGTCGTGTGTGTGTGTGGTCGTGTGTGTGTGTGGTCGTGTGTGTGTGTGGTCGTGTGTGTGTGTGGTCGTGTGTGTGTGTGGTCGTGTGTGTGTGTGGTCGTGTGTGTGTGTGGTCGTGTGTGTGTGGTCGTGTGTGTGTGGTCGTGTGTGTGTGTGGTCGTGTGTGTGTGTGGTCGTGTGTGTGTGTGTGGTCGTGTGTGTGGTCGTGTGTGGTCGTGTGTGTGTGTGGTCGTGTGTGTGTGTGGTCGTGTGTGTGTGGGTGTGTGGTAGTGTGTGTGTGTGGTAGTGTGTGTG
>NW_028253358.1:22500-255000 GCF_964263255.1 Lissotriton vulgaris
ACTTCCTAACAATATGACCACCACTGGATGCCATCTGTATAATACCCTTGACAACTTTGTTGGCTCTTTCGCAAACAGCATTGCCCTGAGGGTTGTATAAAGATGTACGGTGATGGGAGACACCACACTCCTTCAAGAAGATCTGCATGTCCTTGGAGGTGAGTTGTGGACCATTATCTGTGATTAAGACAGAAGGCAAACCCTCATCCTTAAAGAGATTTCCCAGAAACCTGATGGAGTTGGGAGCAGTGATTTCATTGGTAAAATGAACAACCAACCACTTGGTGAAGACATCAACAACAACAATAGCAAATCTGTCATTTTCCCCTAACTCACCCATTGGGCCAATAAAGTCAAGAGAAATGGTGTGCCAGGGCAAATTTGGAGAAAGAATGTGCACACCAGCAACCACCTTAGGACCAGTTTTCAACCGCTTCTCCCCTTCCCTGCAGAGAGAACAATTCTCAACCCAATCCACAACTTGGGAGTCAACCCCAGGCCACCAAAAGTGATCCTTAACACGTCTTTGGGTGAGGGTCTGGCCCATGTGCCCCTCATGTGCCAAAGCCAATAATTTGGTCCTTAACCCAAAGGGAGGAACGAATTTCTCACCTTTAAAAAGAATATCCCCAACAATAGAAAGATCATCTAAGACCTTAATGTAAGGCCGAACAGAAACAGAACTCTCTCAGCTAGGCCCCAATCTGATAAGTTTGATGACCTCTTGAAGAGTAGCATCAACGGACATTTCTCTAGACCAATCACTGGAAGAGAAAACACCTTCACCCACAAAAACAGCATCTTCAACTGAAGCCACAGCTACATCATCCAAGTCTAAAGACACAACTGAATTGTGAGGAGAACGCCAGTCCATAGACAGTCTCGAAAGACAATCGGCCTGGACATTTCTCCAACCTGGAATGTATTCCATGGAATACTGAAACTCTTGTAACCTAGCCGCCAGCTTCATAAGCCGGGCAGAACCCTTCCCCGCCCCACCAGGAGAAAGGACTTTGATCAGGGGCTTGTGGTCAGATCGCAGAGTAAACTTCATGCCCCACAAATAAGTGCGGAAGTATTCAACAGCCAAAGAGGCAGCCAATGCCTCCCTTTCGATAACAGAATAGTTCTTCTCTGTATCAGTAAGGGTCCTTGAGGCAAAAGCAATGGTGACTTCTGATCCCCCACTCAATTGAGACAGCATAGCCCCCAGACCATGTGCACTAGCATCAACAGTGACAATAGACTTATTATGTACATCAAAGGGAGATAACATTTTTGCATCACAAATCTCATTTTTGATATTTACAAAACATTTTTGTTGTTCAGGTCCCCAAGTGAAACCCACACCCCGTTTAAGCAAAGTTCTTATGCAAACAGTCTTATCAGAAAAATTCTGTACAAACTTAGAGTAATACTCTATTAATCCCATAAAGGAACGTAGCTGGTCTTTGTCACAAGGTGAAGGCGCAGAACGAATAGCCTCACACAAGTTCCTTTTGGGTTTTATGCCAGAGGAAGTGATGGTGTAGCCCAAATAGTCTACTTCACCCACACCAAACAAACATTTGTCCTTGCGTAAAGTAAGACCAGCATCAGATAACTTTTCAAGGACAACACTGAGAGTGGAATTGTGCTGGGATTCAGTAAGGCCATAAATCAGGATGTCGTCTTGAAAATAGACCACCTTCGGCACACCTTCGAAGATACCTGACACCATGCGTTGAAAAACGCTAGCTGCTGACTTGAGGCCAAACGGCAGACGAGTAAACTGAAAGGTACCCCACGGAGTGATGAAAGCTGTTAGGCATTTAGAGTCCTTATGTAAGTCAATTTGATGGTATGCACTCCTGAGGTCCAATTTGGAGAAAAATTTTGCCCCATTTAGAGTGGTAACTAGCTCAGATATGTTAGGTAGCGGGAAGGTGTCGGCAACAACACATAGGTTGAGAGACCTGAGGTCGACACAGAAACAGAGCTTGCCATCGGACTTCTTGGTGACGACAATGGGCGAAACCCAAGGGGAAGCCTCTACAGGTTCAATGACCCCAGAACTCAACATGTCATCAAGAAGACCCTTGACCTCATCCCTAATGATAATAGGAATACGTCTCACCTTGTGTTGAACAGGGATTGAGTTAGGTTTGATTATTATCTTAAGTGAATAGCCCTTGAGCCGACCCAAACTCTCACCAAAAACATTCTTAAATCTGGAGAGTAAAGAGAACAACTCAGTGTCCTCCACAACCATGACCTGAGGATCAGCTCGGGGATTCACAACAATGGAAAGGTCGTATTGGTGTATCCAACCGAGGATAGCAGGACCAGATTCAGAGACATATACTTTCCCAAAAATTTGTCTTGTAGAGAACACAATGTTAGCCTCAAAATACCCAAGAATGTTTAGAGGTTCACCCTGATACCCACCAGGAGAAATATCCCTAGGAAAAAGAGGACCCATACCCCACAAGTCAACAAAGAGGGAGTTGGGAATAATGGTGTAACGCGAACCAGTGTCCACCATCAAGTAAACATTTTTATCATTAATAATGAAAAGAGCCTTAGGCCTATTTCTGCGTTTGTGGTCTTCACGTTGAAGGTCACAGTCATTACCAACCACCAAAATCTTGTCAGTGTCACCCTTACCCTCTGAGATGTCACTAACACATGAGACAGAAGGACGAGCTTTACTTCTGCAGACACGAGCATAATGCCCCAATTTACCACATTTCATACATTCCTGCTTAGCTGCAAAACAAAACTTTGAGTTGGAAGCATGTGCAAAACTGCCACATCTAAGACATTGCCTAGAAGAAAGAGGTTTAACAGTGCTATTACTCTTTACATTAACTGTTTTTTTGTTGAAAAACTTTCTCTGTTTAAGAAGAGCAACGTCATCTTGGTCATCATCTTCCTGAGTTGGAAACATGTACGAATGACAAGACACCTCACCAACGTCACTTGAAGTAGCTCTCTTTTCCAGCTCTTTCATACACCCCTGAGACTGTTCGACAACCTTTGCCAAATCAATTGCCGTTTGCAGATTGGGATTCTTCGCTGCCCAAAGACGTTCCTGGATTTTTTTGTTATTGCATTGTACAATAAGCTGATCCCTGATCAGCTCATCAGTCATGTTGCCAAATTTGCACTTCACTGACATTTCGCGCAATCTAGAAACAAGCTCGTCTATGCTCTCACCAGTTTTTTGACTTTTGGTGTAAAATTTATATCTGTTCATGACAAGGTTTTCCTCCTTGGCATACCTGACCTCAAGACGAGACACAGCCTCTTTATACTCATCCAACGGGGCTTGTGCACCAGCTAAAAGAACTTGCGGCAAGAACCTGAAGACACGTTGTCCTTCCTTACCAAGAGAACCCAAAAGAAGTGCCTTCTTGCGCTTAGCGGAGAACTCTTGGGCATCCAACGCATCTAGGTAGTTCTCAAACATGGGAAACCAGTCTTCCCATGATATGCTGGGCTGGCCAGGGGAAGGAAGAAAACTGGGCGGTAGAACAACAGAGCCAGACTGAAAGGCTAGCTGCTCAGATATATCTAAGTTGTGGTGAGAAGCACAAAAAGAGTAAGTAATGTATTGATTGCGGAAATAATGAAAACAACAAAAAAAAAACGGAAAAATGTTTCAAGAAATAAGTGAACAGTTAATCAGAGCAACATATTCCAGAAGAATCGCTACAAACAGCAATTAAAATGAAGGTTTACTTGTTGTGAATGCGCACAAGACGAGCGCATCGTCGTTGCGTTGCTGGAGTTGAATCAGTAACCATAGTAACCAAAAATGGCTCGAAGTGTGATGACGTAGACAGTCAAATGCGCTGATTGTCTGAGAGACGCGGCGCGTTGCAATGAGTCACGCAGAGGAAGAGGAGCGCAAGCAGACGTCACAGGCACAATCGCTAACTCCTGTAGAAGATTCTAATGCGTCATCATTAGTGAAGAGACGCCGCAGGAGCAGGAGACAGCCAGAAGAGAGACGGCGGGAGGACTAAGTGAACAGAACGGTGACAGAAGCAGGTAAAAACTTGCCGGTTCCGTTGTGAAGTCCAGTGTGAAGCCGTCAGATCTTCTTAGGCAGGATGTGATCGCGTAGACAGAATAGAAGCAGATTCAGCTCAAATCGGTCTGCTCCTAAATCTCTGAAGTCACGAGGTGGTAGGAAAGTGCACGGGTTCAGGAAACGTCGCCAAAATATTGTAGTAAAGGAAGTCCAGAGACAGCGGATGACTTCTGTAGGTTTCTTTATTCAAGATAGGAGACAGAGTAAGAGCAGACCATCCACGGCAGCAGCAACCGGTAAACTGCCACAAAGTGGAACATACAAAGAGAAGGCAGAGTAGAACATAGAATATGGAATAGAAGGAGTAAGTATTCCTAAGAAGACTAGAATGACAACCCGCAAAGAACTAACAATGTACTACAGAGTCCAATAAGAAGCCGAGAGCTTCTGGTGAAAGGAGGAACGGAGTGACTCGGAGAGGGAGAGACAGCCCATGGGGTGGGCAATTAGGAGAGACTGAAGGAGTGAAGTGAATGGAGGAGACCGTAAGAATCAGAGACTCTAGTGAAGGAAGGGACAGGGTGACTAGGAGAACGCAGACACAGCCTGGAGTGGTGGTGGAGCAAGTGCCACTAGGATAGACTGAAAGGCTGAGATGAAATAAGTGAGCTGGTTAGAAACAGAGAGCCTCTGGTGAAAGGAGGGGCAGGGTTACAAGGAGACGGGAGAGACCGCTGCAAATAACCAGTGGGCAGCATCCCCAAAGGCCACGCCCCAGCTTCCGAGCCACAGATCAGATCTATTGCATTGACATTGTGAACCCCCCACTTTAGCAGCTAGAGCGGTGTGGGGCTCTATATGTACTTCTTCTGTCTGCAACTTGGCAGATAAACAGGCAACATTAACGCAATAAAGAAGAAAAAAGATGGGCTAGTAGTAGACAAGGGGGAAAAGGATGGATGAGCTGGTGAAAGAATGGGTTGATAAAAGGATATATGTTTGAGTGGGTGCATGAAATGGATACATTTGTGAGAGGATGGGTGTATGAGTGGGTGAAAAGATGGATGGATGGATTAATGGGTGAAAGGATGAACACTGAGTGGGTGAAAAATGAATGGGTGGCTAGAAGGATGCCTTTGTGGGTGGGTGAAAGATGGATGGTTGGGTGGATAGAACAATGAATGAGTGAGAGGATAGTTGAATAAGTGGGTGAAAGGATGGATAAATGGATGGGAGGATGGTGATATGAGTGGGTAAGAGGATGGGTAGATGTGTGGGTGAGAGATGCTTTGCCCTGGATGGCCGGAGCGTGCTGTTGGCTCGTTGCAGGAAAGTGGTATTCTTTAATCCGACATTCCAGCGATAAGGAAGCCCGACTCTCCTATGACAACCCGCTGAGATGCGTTTCACACATTTTCTTTAAAAACAGTAAAAATGCAGAGGAACAGAAATGGTGACAGGAATAATTTGCTTTCAGTTTGACTGCGACTTGGTATGAAGGCAGGAGGCAATGAATGCTCGGGTTCCGCATCAGTGCTAAAACTCTGGACCAGCTTCTGGTGGGGAAGGTAGGAAAGTGGCACGTGCTGAGTGGGCACTGCTTGGGAGTGGGGACAGATCAGAAAATCCTATTTTAAAGCCGCTCCTCCAGATAGTACAGCGCAGCGCAGGGTTGTCAGCTGTAAGTAAAACTAGGTTACATGCAGTACCAGGCAGAGTAACAAGATCTTTAGTAGTGGAATGCCTGTGCAGTTGTGGTATGAATTGTGAAAGGATGCCTTCAGTTGTACTGCTATAGTGCCCTTTGTCAATTTGACGTAGAGTGGATTTTTTTTTTTCTGATGTGTTTAAAGTTCTCCTACTTAACAGCTGCATGGGAATGAATTACAACTTACAACACTATATTAAAGT
The DNA here is from genome assembly GCF_964263255.1 of Lissotriton vulgaris. NCBI lineage: Eukaryota > Metazoa > Chordata > Amphibia > Caudata > Salamandridae > Lissotriton > Lissotriton vulgaris. The sequence goes on from NW_028253358.1 coordinate 28,430, forward strand.
AGATTAACTGATTTGAATATATGGGATCAAAATGAGTGTGTAACTAAAAGGATTATTGAATCTGCGGCTTCTAATCAATGTAGTGTTATTAGGTCTGATTTTATCAAGTTTTTCGATCAAATAGTGTTCTGGAATAGTGTGCCGAAATAAAAAATGTTGAATAAAATGGCTATATATTAAAACATTTAAAAAAATCCGGACAGTATAACATGCAGTTAGTCTGTACCATATTAGTACATTTAAATATGCCTTTTAAAAAAATACATTATGTGTTGCAAATTGCTACGGGATCATGCACATCAGCGTAACTATTCAACTATTCATAACTATTAATCAGGGTCCTACACTGAAGAACAATATTCATTAGTCCATACCTAGCCAATTGTGCAAACTTGGACATACTGACTTCAAATTGTGCCCTATTGTAGAGACCTTATAGAAACTTAGAAGAACCAATATAATCTAGTACACAGTTGCAAAAAATCAACAAGACTAAAGGCACTACATCCTCAACATTACCACAAATGCTTTCATAATTAGTGGCACGTTGCTGTTGGAATAAACCAATGTATAGTGGGCACACTAGTAAAGTTTTTTTTGTGCTGGTTTGTAGCGTTAAGGGAAATGCGGGCTTTCAGTTTATGATGCGAGCTCACTCGCCACGGGGTGAGCGGATTACATTTGGCACATGCATTATGGGGTTTGTTATAGAGTAAATGAGGAAATACACAAGCATTTGGGGCCGGCAGGAGCTATTGAGGCGGTGACTTTTGTACCCCTGGAGGTGTTCACGGGTTCCAGCACTTCATGGTGGAGTGGGGACTGGGAGACGCCTGAGAGCGGAGGGAGGAGGTCTAGCAGGGAAGCAAATGCTGCGAGGGGGGAGTAGGAAATTAAAGAGGCATTGCGGTGAGGTTGTGTTTGTGCCGAGTGAGGGTCGCGGGGGGCTCAATGCTTAGCGGGAAGGCGTGGGTGCAAAAAAAGCTTCAAGGAGCATGCCTCAGCTTGCAAAACAAAAGAAAGGCGGCTCTGCTTCGTGCTCTGGTGAAACTGCCACACATAATGCACAGCCAAAAGCCATCTCTTTCTCAATGGCTTCGTTCCCATATGGGGAAGGCACCGGAGGAAGGGCAAATTAAGTTGTGCAAGCCGCCGGGGAAGGGATGCCCCCACTCGGCTTTTTCAGGTGAACACTCCAAGTGACTCCAGTTACTGTGATGAGCGTCTGAAATGGTTGCCACTAAGCAGGTACCTCTGACGCACATAGCAAAGGCCTGTCAAGCACAGCGGAGGAAGAGTTTCGCATGAGGCCACAGATTTTATATCTCGCAATACCTGGCGGCAGCACAGCAAAGAATTTCAAAAAAATGTTTTTGTTTGTTTTGTGACGGAAGGAATGAGAACACATTCATCATTAATTGCCAGCGAAAGCCCCAGGTATTTGTAGGTAATGAATGAGAAAATGAAACATTACCGGGAGATTCCAGAAATATCAAAACCGCATCTTATTATTAAACGGTTAAAAAATAGACCATGAAGAAAATTAATATGTTGTACCTTATGTTGACCTGTTTCCTAAGATTTTATTTTATGTTCCTCTCTGGAAAATGCACTTTATTTCCATTTTTGCTGTCACTATGTAAGTTCAATATTTTACAAGATGTGTTTGTGTCGCGGACATCACTATAGCAGACTTGTCTATTTTTGCAGTGTTATTCACTCACTGCAATAAATTAATACTGCCAGGAGATGGCAGAGGTCTGAAATGGTGCTGTCACCTGAAAAAGCAGGCCCACAAAAAGATCACAACGGTTTAGACACTTAAAGATTTCAAACAAACAAGAAAACATAAATGGGCACAGTGTGTTAGAATAGAGGTCGGGACAGTGGAATCTGGCAGTGTGACATAACCACAAAAATGTAGGGGTGGGAGGCGAAGGAGAAACAAAGTGAATGAGCGGAAGAAGCAAATAATCGCCGAGGAAATAGAAAGTGCGCCAGAAAGAAAGGAGAATGTTCGAAGAGGCTGGGGAGAAAGAGATAGAGTGATAGAAAGACAAGTCAGGCAGTTTGGAGAAATGAATTCAGAGGTGCGAAGAGAAAACAGAGCACAATAGAGGAAAGGGAATTCTTGGGGCAAGAGAGATGAGGGAAGAAAGGAGAGATTAAAAGTGGCCAGAGAAGAAAGAGGCCAGAAATACAGGAGGTGGATAAAAATTGAGCAAGAGTGATCGAACCACAAAAATGTAGGGGTGGGAGGCGAAGGAGAAACAGAAAGTGAATGAGTGGAAGAAGCGCAGAATCACCAAGAAAATAGAAAGTGGCAGATGACAGACCCAGCTGAACTGGATAAGAAGGGACAGAAAAGAAATCGGCATTAGATGGAGGAAGAAAAGAAGGAAGAGGAAGGAGATGGGAAGAAAGATGGAATACAGGGTGAGAAAGAAGAAAGCAGATGGGCAAAATGGATGGAGGAGGAAGCAAGGAATGAATAAAATGAAGGATGTTAAGGGTGGCTGCTCATCAGAGCGACGAAAGAACGAGACATTATTAGAAATACACTGACAGGTGAGTACATGAGAACGGTACCAGAATGCACGCAAGTGGTGCGCGTGCAAATAGTGATCACTTTTGCGGCCGCTTTGATGTTCGAGAACATCGAAGCGGCCGTGAAAGTGTTCAGCAGGAGGACAAATGGTGCGCACGCCCGGCGCACATGCACTGTACCCGATCCGCCTGCAGCCTTTAGGAGCACTTTTAAAAGCCCCTTACTTAATATCTCGCCAAAGCATCGCTTACGCGATAGATTAGGCGAGACCTAAAAATGGGCAGGGCTGTTAGATTATATGCTCCTGTATATTTTCGTGTTAAATAAACAAAATGGCATATTCTTATGAATAATTACCTGATTAGACTAGGTACCCGGGAAAAGGCTTTCTTGATTGTTCCTAGCGTGGCTCACTTAAATGATTTAAAAAATACAGCTACGGGAAGGTTAGCACTCTAGTTCTCTATTTAACTTCCGCATTGTGAAGGACCAATAGGGCACACTTACCTCCTTCCAGTACTTCCAAAATATGCTTAGTGACAAATATCGCAAGAACTCTATCATAGGAAACTGTTAAGTATTTGAACCTTAGAGTAGTATGCTCAGGTTGATATTGGGACTGATATCGAAAAGACACCAAGACTAATTAGCACGGCACCCTGCAGCAAACAAGCATCCTGATACAAGTAAGACAACTCTCACACCCTTGCGAAAGAATAGATATATCTGTGCGAGATAAAATCCTTAAACCTTATAATTGAGAACTGTTAGAAATGGGATCCCTGGCTGGCCAGGGCTTGCGCCAAAGTCAGTCAGAGACCACCACTCCTAAGTCAGGGCAAGGAAGTTACACGCCAAGATAACCCCTGCTCACCCTCTAGGTAACGTGGCGCGAGCAGCAAGGCTAAACTTGGAGGCTATGTGAGTTAAGTGTTTGCGCACGCACCCCAGCAACAACACCCAAGGCCCACCACAAAGGAAACTCCACACAAGGTTATATATAAAAATAGCCTTTGTATTATACCAAAACATATTAGATAAAAACACACACTTTACAATGTGCCAACAGGCACGGGCAGAATTTACAGGGGATATGTACAAGACAGGGCCACATGGACCACTGTCCGGAATCAGCACTTTTAGAACTTAGCACTAGGTAGAATTAGCACCTAAAACATGGAATATAAATCACTGTAGCACAAAATAGAACATAAAGCACACAACCAGTAATCACTGGTAACAGGTAAGTACCACCTACGCAACCCTAACCACCTTAGGAACAGGTCATGCAGGGAACCAGGACCTCACTAGCACCACCTGTACTAGGAGAAAAACAACCACCTAAGTATCACAATACCTGTAGGGGTATAGGCATATCACACATGATTTATCACAACACATTCAGAGGTGTAGGGAAGGAAAACACATGATGCAGAACCTACATTCAGCGGTGTAAGGAACAAGGCAGATGATGCATCTACAACACATTCAGAGGTGCAGCAAAGAACACTTCGCAGAAATCACATTAGCACAGAACTTACATCAAAGTCCAGGGTCCAGGTTGCGCCACTGCGCCAAAACCTAAACGTGACAACTGCCCACAAAGTGCTGGGCAGCTGTATATACTAATGAGCCAATGTTGGAGCCTTGTGGGCTCAAGAACAATGGTGAGGGCAACACAGCGTGGGAGCCTCGGGCTCTGACCACCTGACTGTCCCTCAAGAGCCTCGCTGGGCTCTACATACACAAAAGGGCACTCTGAGCCTCTCTCAGGGCTCTAGAACAAGCATGCAGCCTCACTGGGCGGAGGGGTCCCTCAAGGGGGACCCAGGAACACTTAGGGCGCCTTGAGCCTCTCGGGTTCGCAAAACCATGGTGGCGCCGGGAGCCCCTCTAGGCTTTTAAACAATAATGCCCTTGCACGATGGAGTCCTTCTCTGGGACTCGAATGGGAAATGCTGCCTCGAGCCTCGCAGGCTCGTAAATACCAAGGGGCACGCTGAGCCTTGGAGCCTCTGGGGCTCTAAGTACAGAAATGCCGCCGCGTCTGACTGTAAAGGGGGAGCGGCCAGCTGCCTTCCGGGGCTGCTCCAGAAGCATGCAAGGCCCCCCTCACCCACCCCACCCCACCCCCCCCCCGGGCCTTTAAAGAGCACTGGGGCCCTCGCCTCGAGACGCCCGTACTTCACTTACCGGGCTCTGCTGCGGGGGCTCCGAAGTTGCGCTGGGTCCCTGCGGCGTCTCCCTGCTGCCGGGACTCTTCTCTCTGGTGCTCCGGGGCTCTCCCTCGTCCTTGGGAGCCCCGGCCACGATCCGAAAGACTTCCTCCGGCCTCAGGAGCGCGGGGAGGGCTCCCGTCCGCTTCCTGTTTGTTGAAGGCCTGTCCTCGTCCTACCACAGCTTGCCTGACTTCCGGGTCACGGCTGCGGCCAATCGCAGCGCGGCCCTGGGGTAGTGAGGCGGGACAGCGCCTCCTAATCACTCTCCGGGCCGGCGGCGGTGAATTCAACACGGGGCAATGCCGGATGGGCACCGGCTTAAAATAACTAAATCAAAAACGGGGCAAATTAGCGGCAAGGTCCGCGGCAGTACGGAATGCAGGGTGGGCACCTGCCTGGATCATAAAAGCGCTCCTAAGCGCTATAACAGCAGAAAGCGCTTCCCGGCGCTTAGAGGGAAACTAAAGTGCTCCTCAGCACTAGCAGGGAAAGGGAAGCGCTCCCAGGCGCCAGGAGCAAGGCAAAGAGCTCCCAAGCGCTGGGGGCAAGGACAAAGCTCCAGCCAGGTCTGGAGGCAGGCAGGGGGGCAAGGCTGGGCCCAGAGCCAGCTCACTGGGTCTCCAGGCAGGGAGACACTCCAAGTGGCGGTCCGTCCTCCTGGCCCCAGCAACAGCAGCATCCCCCTCAGGATCCTGGAACAGCACAGAACCCCCTGTAAGGGGACACAGCCCCATTTTTATACACAACATTCCTTTGTCTTGGTCACAGGGTGAGGGGAGAAACCAGTCGCAGCTAGTTTTAGAGCACCCTTGATGTGCTCAGCCCTCACTCTATTCACTAGCAGGGCTAGGGTCATCAGTCACACCACAGGGGGCGGAGCCAGCATTGTGTGGGGAAAGTCCAGCCCCATTCAGGAACCCGGTGCAGCCCGCCCAGCCATCAGCATGGTAATCTCACACTCACCACCGGGCAGGCCCATCCAGCCTTCCTGGAGCCAGGCTCACCAGCCAGCTCCAGCCAATCACACGCCAGGCATATTTTACACTAATATGCCAACTACTAGAAGTTGCATTTCTACACAAGACATAGCCATGCCACATACATCATTGCAAAGCATTCACGCTCACAAGTCTGCACATACCAAACTCGAGCCAACAAGAACTTCACATAGTTATAAAGTTCCTATATGTGATCTCTTCCAAAAGCTGTATTTTTGTAATCATAAGTTCGCCATCGATCCGAACAATCAATAAGCCTTTTTCCGAGTATCTATTCTAATCAGGTAATTATTTATAAGAATATGCCATTTTGTTTATTTAACAGAAAAAGATATACAGGAACATATAATCTAATAGCACTGCCCATTTTTTATAGTAAATCTTCAAGCATTCAACCGGACATGGCAATTTTTGGTTCGGGAGTGCGGTTTTATCCGATCACCACTTCTGGCTGCATATTTTGACAAGGTATTAAAACATTCGTATACTCACACCATTAGAACGTAAAACAGTGAGCGATACAATATATAAATACAGTACACTTATCTTACAGAATAAATTAGCTAAGCTCACAATTGTTTTTAGATCTTAACATATTGGGAGGCAAAAAGAAACGTGACTGAACGTCCTCAATAAAAAGATACACGACTGAACCCTTCAGTAATTGGATACCAATCTATCTTCTTAATGTAATCATATATATAGGAAGACTACATTATAATGAAAACATGTAAATAATGGAATTATTCTAATTCTTACTTCTCTACCTTCAATCTTTCACCTTTGCATTTTCCACATCTCACTATGTGATTTCAATGATATAATTGCAAAACAATATGGCACTAATATATATAAGGAAAGTGTGCAATATATTTGTATCCATTTCAAATGTGATCAGAATAGCTCAGTGAAAAGGTTTAGTAAATAATAATGATATATCAATTGTTGATATTATATATTGTTATCGTTTTTCAGAGAAATTTGTGGCAATTCCTGACGAAGGCGTCCTTTACGCCGAAACGCGGGTCGAAAGCTTAACTACTGCCACACACAGTGTTTTATGTATATTTTTTGTGTTTCTTTGAAGTGATATGATGTTTTGAATATATTCAACACTGTTGATGCTTATAAATACAAATGACCATTATGAATTTGTATATGTGAATTAGTCCAAAGTGTAGATTGAGCCTGTCTGTCTCCTAGGAGATTCTGAACAGGAAAAGCAGCTCCCCAGCCCCCACCCCCAGGCCAGCAGACCATTGGCTAGTCAGCTACCAGGCAAGTCCCAGCCCTCCTCCCACACCTGCCCAGGCCCCTTAAGGCCTTGCTGGGTGCACCCCAAATCATTCTCCTCCATCTTGTGAGTTGCAGTCTACTTGTGCCCCCGACTGCAGTGAGCAGAGTCCAGGAAGTGGTAAGGAGACCGACTAGTGCTGTCTCTTCCCAAAACAAAAAGTTGTTTAAAAAACGATTTTCCCTTTCTGTGATTACTGTCTTTGCCTGTGGTTGTTACAGTTTAGAATTGTAGTTTTGACCTGCCTGTGATTGCCTATTTTATCACCTGTTTTGTGTTTTAAACTTGTGGTTTTACCCTGCCCATGACAGCTCCCATTTAACATGTTGAATTGTGGGATTTGAAGTCCAACCTCTGTAATTTATCACTCTCATTCCTTGGTGACAAATCTGTTTTCCCTCCAAATTTCTCCTTTGCTCTGTGCTAAGACCTGTATGTTAAAACAGTGCACCCCCAGACACCATTTTGTGTTCACAAGCCAGTGAAACCAGCCCCCTGCCCCCCTCTCCCTAGCAACAGGGATATTCTACATCAGAGGGTGCTTCTGTGAGCTGTTTAAACTGTGTTTACTAGGGCTTGTGGACTTCGTTTTTTGGCCAGCAGAGGGGGTAAAGTGTTATTCAAACAGTATTGTTAGATTTCAAGTTAGTGAGGACTTTACCTGCAGTAGTCCAAAGTGTAGATTGAGCCTGCCTGTCTCCTAGGAGATTCGGAACAGGAAAAGCAGCTTCCAACTCCCTGGCCAGCAAACCTTGTCTGAGGTGTCTCGGGCATTATATGGTCTGCTAGTGGTTGGTATTGGTGGTTGTATCTGGTGTTTCTATTGGATTAGGGTTGATGTCCTCATTGGATGGGTATTTGAGGGTTCTTATTGGTTTCTGGGTCTGTGATTCAATCATTGTAGGGTTGGGACTAGGGCTAGGATTTATATTGGAAGTTAGGGACTAGGGCTTCCTGTTTTTGGGAGTAGGGTGGGACTAGGGCTAGGGTTAGACCTTTAATTGGAAGTAGCGACTAGGGTTTCTGGTGTGATTGGTTGCTCAACTAGTTTTGGGACTGAGTAGGGTTAGGCTTTCTATTGGAAGTAGGGACTAGGGCTACCTATGCCATTGGTTGCTTGGACTTGGGTTGGGACTACTGGTAGGGCTAGGGCCTTTATTGGACAGAGATCAGGGTTTTTGAACTTATTGGGTGCTTGGACTAGGGCTAACATTGCCTGTACGGTCCTGGTCTCCTTTTGGTTCTAGATTTTAGGGCTAGTGTTGTGATTGGATAGTGTTAGGGCTAGGGTTCCCATTGCCTGAAGGGGTCACCTGATTGCTAGGGCTATAAGAGGCAGGCTTAGGACGTCTCAGCCTGGGCGTTGAGGCTAAGGACGAAGAGGACAATGGCAGTTGCCCGTTTGATCCTGTTTGAGACTGGTCGGGACTAGGGCCAAAAATGTTGCCCTGTTTCTCATTTAGCAAAACCCAGCCCACACCATCCACAAACAGAGCAACACACTCACACCAAATGTACACCACGCACAACACTATGCAGAGTATGTACCAGCATGCACCACAATATATAAGCAATTGTTTCCACTATAGATATGCAAGTATCTTTGTGTATTACTTTGTAGAGACATGTAAAATAATATGTTAAGAGAAAAAATAATAATAAATAAATAAAAATCATCTTTGGTCTACTTGTACATATTTCCATTGTGCATCTATGTACCTTCCATGTACTTGGATCTGTTACTTTTCTCCTAAAAAAGCATATCCAATGCATTATCCTATTTCTTATCCTGTGCCTCTATCAATATCTTTAATCTACACATACTTACCTCCTTTATGAATCTAAATACTTTCAATGTACTTATGATCTATATATTTATCACTTTCTTCTAATTTAGCATTTCCAATGCACTACTCTATTTCTCAGCCTATACTCCGCTCAATATATCTTCTAGCCCAACCTTCTGACTCATCTCAAACTTTTCTACTACTCCTTCCAATGCACGACCTGATCGCTCATCCTATACATCCATCAATACATCCTCTACATCCACTCATTTATCCCAAACCCCATACCACTACTATGATCGCCAAAATAACCCTTTCTAAACTCTCTCCTACTGTACCCCTCCTTGCATCATCTGACACCTCTTCGCTATACCAATCCCCTAAAACAAACCTTTCTAAACTCTTTCCTCTGACTCCTCCCCTCCAAAACTCATTTTAACTCATCCAAAAGCCTCCTCCTACTGCTAAGACCTAAAAAAAAAACCTTCACTCGTTTATCCCTCCACTATCCTTTTTAATTAAAACAGCCTAACATGTTCACTTCTCAAATTCCATATTCAACTATACTAATATTCTACCCAAATAACTGAATAACTGAATAACATATCCACTACTCAAATTACTTCATATTTATACTATACTAATTTTCAACACTAATCCTTTATGGGTTCCAGAGTGGCATGGTACTCGCCAGAAAGGTGCTTAAACACCCATCAGGGGAACAGGTGCTATATGAATGCAAATATTTCTTCCCCCTGCTATTCTTCTCACTCCAAGTAACTGACTAATATCCACCACTGAAATTACTTCATATTTCACCATATTAATTCACCTCTAATCCTTTATAGGCTTCCTGAATAGCGTGCGTCAACAAGCGATATATAAATACAAACCTTTGTCGTCCTCTATACTTCTGCTATCATTCCAAATCCAAATAACTGACTAACCTATCCACCACTTAAAATGTACTTGCATGTTTCACTATACTAATTTAACACTAATGCTCCATGGGTACCGGAGTAGAATGCTACTTGCCGAAAAAGCGCGTTGACGCCTCGTCAGCAGTAGTAAGCGCTATATAAATGCAAGTACAATACAATACAATATAATGAAGGCATATAAATAAAGAATTATTCTAATTCTTACTTCACTACCTTCTATCTTTCACCTATGCATTTTCCACATCTCACTATGCGATTTCAATGATCTAAATATATAAACTATGGCACTAATATGTATATAGAAAGTATGCAAAATATTTGTATCAATTTCAAATGTGATCAGAGTAGCTCAATGAAAATGTTTAGTAAATAAGGATATATTAACTGTTTATATTTAGTATATATTATCATTTTTCAAAGAAATTTGTGGCAATTCCGGACGAAGGCATCCTATACGCCGAAACGCGTGACGAAGACTTAACTACTGCCACACACATGGTGTTTTATGTTTATTTGTATGTGTTCTTATGAAGTGACATGATGTTTTGAATATATTCGACACTGTTGGTGCTTTTAAATAAAAATGACCATAATGAATTTGTATATGTGAAGATTAAATACTTTGAAATAATATTGCAAATGGTTTGGTTCTGTTACACTGAGCTTCACACTAAAGAATGATAATTATTTGTTCAGTTGCCTAGGAATTTATTTTCTATTACACAACAGCTGTACTAACATCCAATTTTAGCAAGGCTCTCAGCAGCACTGAGTGGCCTTTCGAGTCCTAGGAAAAGGCAACATGCCCTTTGGTTAGAATTTAGAATGTCTTCATCTACACTCTGTACGCATGTACCGATTTGTATGGTTCCTGTACTATGTGTACCTGTATCTAGCTTATTTGATGTGATGGTCGATAAAAAGACCCATTAATGTGTGGCTTTGTACATGGGCTAAAAATGTGTCTTCAATAACCACAGCTAGTATGAAATTGACATTCTGCTGTGGGATAGGTACTATCTTAGCAGGGGAGAGCCTTTTTGCCCCTTTCTTGAACCTCATAAATGAACTAAGAAAATCTGCTTAGCATACAGCCCTCTCAAGCAGCATTAGCCGACAAGTGTACCCTTAGCAAAGCGTACAACAGTATATAGTAAATTGTGCTCGGTACATGATTAGGACTGTGTCCTGATGTAAAAGGTCTTTGAACTTGTTAGTTTGACACCCTGTTGGATACCTCTTCTGTTTGAAGGTTAATAAATTCTACTGAATTGCCTGAATGCCTCTTGAATGATACGTAGTGTTGCTTAAGATAAGTGTAAAGGCTGAAACTCTGCTCCCTCAAGAGCCACGCCCTCAACTGTAGTTTCCCCGGATTATGGTGAAAAGCCATCCACTGCTGTATGGTTAGGGTGTTGTGCAAAATAATTCTACCAGGTTGCTGTCATGACATTTGTAGAAAGTGAGAACCATGGATGCCACGGTCATCTGGGAGCAAACAAAAACAGTTTTGTTGGGTGCTTCGAAATTCTCCAGAATTATTGGAATCAACTGGGATATACGTACGCAAATACCCTGTATCAGATCATCAATATGGCAATCCACAGAGACTGTGGTTGGTAATGTCTGGATGTGAAGGACAAGAACGCTGTGTTTTCTGGAGTTGAAAAAAGGTCTACCTGTTCCATTCCACAAAGCTAGAAGAGTCTTTCTGCTCTACACAGGTTTAGCTTAATTATAGAATCAGCTGGTTTGCTTGCGTTTTTTCTACACCTGGGACAGGATTAGTGAAATGCTCCCTGTGATTGCTCATCTACAGGTGGTCTGTACCAGTTACAGCTGGTATGATACAGTGCCCCCTGTTTGTGAGGACGAACACTGCTGCTATCAGTATTTATTTGGCTCTGAAAAGCTTTCAGTGCTAGTAAGATCGTTTTCAGTTGCATAGATGTGTTTGTTTCTTGCGTTGACTGTAACCCCTTCATTCTGATGGAATCCATGTGCGCTCCCCATTCTGCAATTATGATGGTTTGTTGACTGCATTCCGCCAACTCATTTCCTTGTTGACCCTGGTTGTTACAACCACTAGATTTAACTTACTTCCAGCAGTCTGTAACCATTGGTTGCTTAACCACTCCTAAATGGACTTCAAGTTTAGTCTTGCTTGAAATGAGGCAAATGCAATATGCTGTCATCCCCAATGGCTTCATGACTGTTCCGCTTCTGACAACTGGTAAAGTCAAACTTGTACGAGCATTGAGTGAACCCTTTCTGCAGTGGAGTAGTTCAAGTTCAGGAATTTCTATAGCGCACTACTCACCCAGAGGGTCTCAAGGCGCTTGAGGGAAGTAGTGTGCATTATTTATCGAATAGCCAGATTTTTAGCTGCTTTCTGAAGTAGAGGTGGTTTTGTGTGAGGCGGAGGTAAGTGGGGAGAGAATTCCAGGTTTTGGCTGCTGAGAAGGATCTTCCTCCCATGGTGGATCTATGGATTCGCGGAATTGTGGCGAGGGCTAGATTGGATGATCGTAGTTGGCGGATGGGTGTGTAGAAGGACAGTTGTGTGTTGAGGCATTCGGATCCTAGGTCGTAGAGGGCGTTGTGTGCGTGGGTGAGGAGGCGGAACGTTATTCTCTTATTGACGGTTAGCCAGTGGAGGTCTTTGAGGTGACCAGAAATGTGAGCCTGACTGGGGATGTCCAATATGAGAATGGTTGAGGCGTTTTGGATGCGTTGGAGTTTTTTCTGTAGTTTGGCTGTGGTTCCGGCGTAGAGGGTATTCCCATAGTCCAGTCGGCTAGTGACTAGAGCGTGGGTGACGGTTTTTCTTGTTTCGGTGGGGATCCAACGGAAGATTTTACTGAGCATGCGAAGGATGTTGAAGCATGAAGATGTGACGGCGTTGACTTGTCTTGTCATCGAGAGGGAGGAGTCTAGGATGAAGTCCAGGTTGCGTGCGTGATCTGTAGGTATGGGTGCTGTACCCAGGGCCGGTGGCCACCATGAGTCATCCCAGGCAGAGGGGGATGATCCTAAGATGAGGACTTCCGTTTTGTCCGAGTTTAGTTTTAGACGGCTGTTCTTCATCCATTCGGCTACTTCTTTCATTCCTTCGTGTAGATTTGTTTTGGCGGTGTTTGGGTCATTGGTGAGGGAGAGGATCAGTTGGGTGTCGTCTGCGTAGGAGATGATGTTGAGGTTGTGTTGTCGCGCAATGGATGCGAGGGGACTCATGTAAACGTTGAAGAGGGTGGGACTGAGTGATGATCCTTGTGAACGCCGCAGATGACTTCAGTGGCCTCTGATTTGAATGGGGGGAGGCGGACTTTCTGGGTTCTCCCGGCGAGGAATGAGATGATCCAGTCCAGAGTTTTTTCTTGTATTCAGACGTTGCTGAGGCGTTTAATGAGGGTGTTATGACAGACTGTGTCGCAGGCGGCTGAGAGGTCAAGTAGGATGAGGGCAACTGATTCTCCGTTGTCCAGTAGCGTTCGAATGTCGTCTGTAGCTGCGATGAGGGCGGTTTCGGTGCTGTGTTTGGCTCGGAAGCCGGACTGTGAGGGGTCGAGGGAATTGTTGGATTCAAGGAAACGCGAGTTGGCTATTGACTGCTTTCTCAATGACTTTGGCAGGGAATTGGAGGAGTGAGATGGGGCGGTAGTTCTTGAGTTCAGAGGGGTCAGCTGTGGGTTTCTTCAGAAGGGCGCTGAGTTCGGCATGTTTGCAGCTTTCTGGGAAGGTAGCGGCGTTGAAGGAACAGTTGATGACATCGCGGAGATGGGGTGCGATGATGGAGTCTGCTTTGTTGAAAATGTAGTGGGGACATGGGTCGGTTGGCTATCCTGAGTGGATGGAGTTCATCAGGCGGATGGTGTCTTCAGTAGTGATTGGATTCCAGGTGCCAAGGTTGTGGGGGTGCTGTTTTGGTTAGGAGGTGGGTGGGGTGACTGTTCTTTGGACTGGTTTTCAAAGCTGTTATGTATGTCTGCGATTTTATTGTGGAAGAAAGAGGATAAAGAGTCGCATAGGTCTTGGGAGGGAGTGATGTCGTTGGTGCCGGCGGTGAGGTTGGAAAATTCTTTGACGATGTTGAATAGTTCCTTGCTGTTATGGGCGTTGCTATCGAGTCTATCCTTGAATGCTGATTTCTTGGTGGATCGGATCAATTGGTGGTGTTTGCAGGTGGCGTTCTTGAAGGTGGTCAGGTTGTCAGTGGTTGGGTTTTTTCTCCAGGTTTTCTCGAGAGTACGACATAACTTCTTGGATTTCTTAAGGTCGTCGTTGAACCAGGGGGCTTTTCTGCTACCTTGTTTGATCTGGTGGTTTTTCGAGGGTGCTAATTCATTAGCGCTGTGGGTGATCCATTGTGTGAGTTTGGTGGCAGCTTGGTTTGGTTCCGATGATGTGGCAGGAGGGTTTTGGTTAAGCGAGTTGAGGAGTTGGTCGGTGGTGATTTTGTTCCAGTTTCTTCGAGAAATAGGTTGTGGGGGGTTGTGGGTCGAGGTCTTTTTGTAACGTAAGTGAACGCAGCTGTGGTCCGTCCAGTGGAGAGCTGTGGTGTGATCGAAGGAGATGTGTTTGCTGGAGGTGAAGATGAGGTCGAGCGTGTGTCCGGCAAGGTGGGTGGGGGTGTCAACAAGTTGTTTCAGTCAGAGATTGTTCAGGTTGTCCAAGAGTGTGGATGTGTTGCTGTCGTTGTTATTTTCCAGGTGGAAGTTGAGGTCTCCCAGTAGAATGTAGTTCTCGGAGGTGAGGGCATGTGGGCTGGTGTGGATCTGGAAGTGAAGGTGTTCAGCGGTAGTGAGGTTATCAGCGGAGCTGGTCGTGATTCGGATGGTGTTCTTCTGGACGATGGCGATGCCTCCTCCTGTTTGGTTGGTGCGGTCTTTTCAGATGATCTTGTAAGAGTCCGGGATGGCAATGGCGATGTCGGGCACTGATGAGGCGTTTATCCAGGTTTCTGTAAGGAAGGCAACGTCCGGTGATGCAGTGTCGAGTAGGTCCCAGAGTTCAGTGGCGTGTCTGTGGACCGAGCGGGTGTTCAGCAGGATGCACTTCAGGTGGCTAGAGTCGGAGCTGTGTTTTGAGTTAGTGGGTTTGGTGAGGGTCCTGATGCAGGCGAACTTGCAGGAGTGGCAGGCGAAGGGTCCATGGGTGTGTCCTGGGGTAGCTTCGCAGCATTGTGGTGTGCGTCCGGGGTTAAGGGCAAAGAGGGTAGCGGCGTCATATGTAATGCGGATCGGGTGGGTTGAGTGAGGACCAGGGGGTCTGGCGCTGGGCGCGGTCCAGGCGCAGACGGGCTTACCTTTGGCGCACCTTCGGCGCGCATGTGGCGCGACCGCTGCGCGTGAACGCTGCACGAAAGACATCTGTCATATGTGGATAATGGGAGGAGGAGGAGGGGCGAGGGAGGATCAGCTGGGAGGCGGGAGCGGGGCGGAGAGCCGGGCAGGGGGTCACAACAACAACAACAAAATGGCTGCAAGCCAAAAGGCGACCAGGACGAGATTGGGGCACAGGTAAGGCTAATGGCGGTCAAAACACCAGTGAAATCGGCACAATCAGGCACAAATCGGCAAGCAGGCACAGGCAGCAATGTGCAATTAAAAAATAAATAAACAATGCGCAGTCTAGCGGCACAGCTGGACTATGAAATCGAAGGCAGAGGCAGCAATGCACAATTAATCAATAAACAATGCGCAGTCTCGAATTAGGCAATGGCAGTGCGAGGGCGATGCCTCCAGGTCACAGAGCAGAGTAGCTTAACCCAAACGAGTGCAGCAGTAGCAGTGCGAGCAGCGCTACGATACCAGGTCAGGGCTGGGAGCAGCGTGGGGAGCAACCGCCTTTGAGGATCTCAGGCCACTGTTGTAGTTGTGCTTAGGTCTGCCCCAGAAAAGTTGTGTATCTGGGATGAGAGAATATTTTCCCCAATTTACACTGAATTTCAGTTTGGGTAACAGCGATTCAACCTTTGTGAGATTTTGTCGACACTGGTTAAAAGTGTTTGACCTTACCAGCCAGTTGAGTAGGTAGCGGTAGACATGTATGGTGTCTCTCCTTAGAAGTGCTGCCACTAGTGCTTTTGTGAATACTCTTGGTTCAGACTTTGTCAAATAATACTTTGTTTCAATATTAAGTCAAACAGCAGTACTTTGAACTAATAATTCCCAATCACAAATCTTATATATTGTCTTTGTGCAGAGTGAACCGTAATGTGAAAGTATGCATTCTTGGAAACTACTGCTGCCAGATCGTTTCCCCTCTCCAACAATGTAATAACGTCCTGCAAGGTTGTTGCATTTTTATATAGGTTTACAAATATTTGGTCAAGTAGGGATTGCATAGTTAACTCTCAATGAGGGACTAGAAAGTTAACAGAGTAAACTTGTTTCTTTCCCTGGGGACCACTTCTGCAGCATCTTTCAGCAGCAACTCTTATCTCTGCTTGCAAGAGCTGTAATTTTTCATTTGAACCCCAGGCTTTTTGGGGGCGTTGTGGGCTTGTTTTCTCTACATAGGCCATGCAATAGTCAAGTCTTACATAAGTTGTCAGGACTTCCCAGTGGTTTAAGAACACGGAAAAGGGGTGAGGGAGGCTGCAAGCAATTTACTTTAAGGAACTGTGAGAAGATTCTCTGTAGTTTCCGTCCCTTGATTTCTCTCTGCCTTGAAGGAAAAAAAAGTGTGGCTGTTGCTGCTGCTACCACTGTGTTTACCTTTGTGTTTCTATGCTAAAAAACTGTGTTCACTGAATAAAGGTCTGCACACTTTAAAAGGCTCCCCTTTCTATGGCACCAGTCTTATCCACCCCTAAGGCCAAAGACGTAATTTCTAGTAGGGGCATGCCAATGATGTTAAAATTGACCTCCGACTTAAATCCTGATACACTCAGGATTGCCCGCTGCAAGCCGTCTACGCACTGTATCAGTAGTCTAAGGCAGACTTAAGCAGCTGCCAATGTTTATTTTCTTCAACTAGACTTTTAGATCTTTTCTGATACTCTTCTGGGAGATGCAACAAAGCCCTCCCAGCATGTCTATTTAGTAAGGCATTAGAGCGACTATTCATCACTGCATCGCTGCTGCTCTTCATTTTTCTGCCCACTGCCTCCAGCCTTTTACTCTCCTTGTCCAACAGCAGCTCCAAGGATGCTGGTAACATACCCCTTTCCTTGTAGTGCTTACCATTAGGGAGTATGCTTCCAAATTGCCTTGATGTACTGAAGTTCCTCAGTGGATGCCCTACAGTTTTCTTCTATACAAGTTGTAGGAAATCTGATTTTTCACATTGTTCCTGCCCTCCTCTGTAGACACTGCTAGTATTTTGACTCTGTGGACTGAGAAACCAGTAACTGGTTTCTCAGTGCATGTGTTTCCATTACGGTATATGTTCACTGGATTCAGTTTCTCAACAAGTTGCATAAGGGCAGTTTAAACTTTGCTCAACCTTCCATGGGTCAGCAGAGGGGAAAATGAGGGTGGTGGCCACCTTTCTAGGAGGCCTACTTCAAGAGAAACGAATGCCCGTGAATCTTCAAAAGGTCTGGTAGGGATGGAATTTGAGAGGGGGAAATATTTTCATCCAGTCCTCCATTGAAGCCTAGGATTAGAGGTTACACCCAGTTTATATGAGACTAGCCTAACTAGGCTAAACATTCAAAAAGCTTTAATTGACAATTGAGCCAGGTCCTTGCTTTAAAGGAAACTAGGACATTGCAGATGTGGGGAATCACAATAGAGAGTTTCTCCTCCACTTCTGCTTGGTGCTATAACTGTTGATGTTTCAGAGAGGAGGTTTGGACTGCAGAGATGATAGAAGTGTTACTGCTGCTTTTAGTTAGTTTGTGAACCTCAGAAGGATAAAGACCTTCTGAAAGTGGGGGATGATGGTTGTGTTGTGCTGGGTAGCTATTGGGACCAGACAAACACTTTTTGTAGACTGAAGGGCCAGACAGACCCACGCAGGTCTGCATGATGCAGGACTTGAGTATATCAAATCCATTTGTACTGTGGGTAGAAGTGTGGCCCCCACCCTACCACCAATTCAGACTTGTGCTTTATGCTACTAAAGGTACAGTGTAAAGATTGACCCCCTGGTTGACTTAATGCTACGACCATCAAAGAGCACACAGGACTCTTCTCTTGAAGCAGACCATAACTAGTCTGTTAATGGAGTTGGTGGAGAATTGTTTCTAGAATTTGAGATGAGTACCAAAGCTACCTTACACTCACTGTGAACTGATATCCAGAAAGAGGACTCACACAGACTCTGATTCCAGCCCAATCCTTTGTGTTGACTCAGAGTTGGAGGTAATGTCAACTGGTTTAGACTTTGAAGGGCTAGAGAGACTGTCTGCTCTGGAGATGCAAGCAAGAAACACCTCTACAGGAACAGTGAAGTATTGAATCTGTGAACTGTTCGTGCCTGCACAAGACAACTGACTCATCGAGCCCCTAGGGCTTCACTGAAGGCTAGAATCAGTCTGGAGCTGGGAGTCGTGCTGTGTGACTGGAGGCAGAAGAAGCCTCCAGTGGCCACTTGTGATTACTATGCAGGAACTTTCATTGACAGTCCATGCAAAACACAGGAGCCATGTGGAATGGAAAGGTCACTTTAAAAAGTCGTAACTTTCCAGTAGCTGATCCGATTTGTCGTTTTGGCCTCCTTTTAATCATAAAATACTTTGAGTTTATTTAATTAGTCTTGGAGTGTAACTGAGTGGTTTCTTGATGCAGAGATGCAGAGTGGTTTCTTGACGCAGAGATACTCCTTCGGGAGTCGATTCTAGCGTGTTAGAAACTTGCAAATTTAAATTTAAGTTTTGTGCAAACTTCAATCTCGGTTTTGTGCTAATTAGTAGACACCGCTATATTAGCGAAAGCCCTTTCTGCATTTGTCTATCAAGGAGCTAGTTTTACAAAGTGGTGGTAAGATTTGCCCTCACTGGATAACCCAGCTTACTACAAGAGAAAGTCACTGATTTTGCAGGCTTTGGCAATTTATCCCTAATATGCTGGACTATGCTCAGTAACCTAGGAAGGAAGAGATTTTTCCTGGACACCAGGATGACATGAGAAGAAATGCAAATGCTACTTACCAGTATGCATCTGTTCTTGGCATGTAGGGCTGCTGACATTCATATCTGTGCATAGATCGCCGCCTAGTGTTGGGTCCGGATGATTGCACATTGTTGTCCTGGAAGAGTCTTCGAAGTATCATGAGATAGGTGGCTCCTCCCCTGGACTACAGTGCGCATGGGCATCGCCTCCATCCCCAGATTGTTTTTAGCCATTGGCAGAGATGGAGTGAAGAATGTGAGTGATGGCCATGCTATGAGCATATACATATATACTAAATGAAATACTGCAGCTGCTACAGGCGGCGGGGAGGAGGGTGGGCGATATGAATGTCAGCAGCCCTACATGCCAAGAACAGATGCATACTGGTAAGTAGCATTTGCAGTTCGAGGCATGTGGGCTGCTGAATTCATATCTGTGCATAGAATACATAGCAGTCCCTCCATTAACGGCGGCCGCCCGTGCCAGCTGCAGCAGTCTGAAAAAGTGTTTTTAGAACAGCCTGACCAACAGCTGCCTGCTGTTTGGAATGCACGTCTACGCAGTAGTGCTTAGTGAAAGTATGTGTGGTAGACCATGTGGCTGCTCTACAGATATCTTCTAAGGGAATGTTACCTAGGAAAGCCATAGAGGCCCCCAACTTCCTGGTGGAGTGGGCCCTCGGTGGGATAGTGAGAGTGCGCTTAGCTTTCGCGTAACAGATCTGAATGCATTTCACTATCCACCTAGCGATCCCAGCTTTGGAGATAGCGTTTCCCTTGTGGTGTGTGGCAAAAGCAACAAATAGCTGCTTGGTTTTGCGAAAATCTTTTGTCCTGTCTACATAGTACATCAAGGCCCTCTTAACATCAAGGGTGTGGAGCATGCGCTCCGCCAGCGTCTCTGGGTTTTGGAAGAACACCGGCAATTCAATTGTCTGGTTTATGTGGAATTGTGATACCACTTTGGGTAGGAATTTAGGGTTAGTGCGGAGCACCACCCTGTTAGCATGTACCTGGAAGAAAGGTTCTTGGATGGTGAGCGCCTGCAGCTCGCTAACCCTCCGCAGCGATGTAATCGCTACTAAGAACGCAACCTTCCAAGTTAGAAACTGAAGCTCACAAGAGTGCAGTGGCTCAAAGGGAGGACCCATCAGCCTTGTAAGAACCACATTGAGGTTCCATTCTGGAGCTGGTGGGGTCCTTGGTGGAATGACCCTTTTGAGTCCTTCCAGAAAGGCCTTGATAGCAGGGACCTTAAAGAGTGACAGATGTTGTCTATTCTGGAGGTATGCTGCCATAGCAGACAGGTGAATGCGGATGGAAGAGTACGCCAGATTACATCGATACAAGTGGAACAGGTAACATATGATGTTTTGGATGGAAGCATCGAGCGGGTCAATATCGTGGTTAACACAGTAGATGACAAACCTCTTCCATTTAGCCGCATAACAAGCTCTAGTAGTGGGCTTCCGAGCCTCCCGAATGATGTTCATGCAATCGGGAGGAAGATTGAGGTAGCCAAACTATAGGACTTCAGGAGCCAGATCGCCAGGTTGAGCTGTTGCGGGTCTGGGTGCTGAATGTCGCCATGGCTCTGCGTCAGAAGGCTGGGAGTGAGATGAAGCCTTTGATGCGGTACCACGGAGAGTTCCAGAAACGTGGTGTACCATGGTTGGCGAGCCCACGTAGGAGCAACCAGGATGAGAGTCATCGAGTGCTGCCTGAGCTTGCGTGCCACCAGCGGTATCAGAGGTGCTGGGGGAAAAGCGTACGCAAATCTGCCTGACCAGTTCATCCACATCGCATTGCCCTGTGATTGCGGGTGTGGGAATCTGGCGGCGAAGCTTTGGCATTTTGCGTTCTCCTTTGTGGCGAACAGGTCTATCTCGGGATGACCCCACTTGTGGAAGTACGGTTGGAGTACTGATGAATGTATCTCCCACTCGTGCATTTGATGGCTGTGTCTGCTGAGCAGATCCGCCATCTGATTGTCCTTGCCCGGGAGATGCTCTGCCATGAGGAAGATGTTCCTCTGAATGGCCCACTTCCACATGCTCTGAGCCAGATGAGACAGCTGTGGAGAGTGTGTGCCTCCCTGTTTCTGGATGTAGTACATGGCCGTCATGTTGTCCGTCCGGATCAACACGACCTTGTTGCACAGATGTACTTTGAACGCCTTTAAGGCCATGAAGACTGCCATCAGTTCCAACACATTGATGTGCATCTTCCTTTGCTGTAGTGTCCATAGTCCCTGCACCGTGTACTGGAGTACATGCGCTCCCCATCCCTGGAGAGAGGCGTCCGTCGTCAGGACAATCTGTGGCACAGGCTCCTGGAAAGGTCGGCCCTTGCAAAGGTTTTGTGGATTCCACCAATGCAGAGAGTTGTACGCCCGACCGCTCACCAACACTAGGTCTGTCAGTTGCCCATGAGCCTGAGTCTACTGACGTGCAAGGCACTCCTGAAGCGGACGCATATGTAGTCTCGCGTGCGGGACGATGGAGATGCAGGAGGCCATCATGCCTATCAACTGCATGAACACCTTCGCTGGAAGCGAGTGCTGAGGTCTGAATCGTTGGATCAGAGTCTGGATGCTGGCGATTCTCACTGAATTTGGCTGCGCAGTGGCTGCCAGCGTGTCTATCGTCGCGCCCAGATACTGCCGTACATGGGCGGGCTGGAGATGAGATTTTGGATAGTTCAGCGAGAATCCCAGACCGTGCAGGAGATGAATAGTGCGTGACACGTGGTCTGCGCACTGCTGTTCTGTCCTTGCCTGAATGAGCCAGTCGTCCAGATAAGGATAGACGTGGACGTTTTGGCGTCGCAGATGCGCCGCCACAGTCGCCAGGCACTTTGTAAAGACTCTTGGCGCTGTGGTGACCCCGAACGGCAGAACCCTGAACTGGTAGTGCTGGTCTAGGATTGTGAATCTGAGATACTTCCTGTGGGAAGGATGCAGGGGGATATGAAAGTATGCATCCTTTAGGTCCAGTGTGGCCAGGAAGTCCCCCTGTTGAAGCAGAGGGAGAACCTGCTGCAACGTGAGCATATGGAAGTGCTCCGAGAGGATGTACCAGTTTAGGGGCCTGAGGTCCAGGATTGGCCTGAGGGATCCGTCCTTTTTGGGGATCAGGAAATACAGGGAGTAAACCCCTGTTCCCCGCTCCTGGAATGGAACGAGCTCTATCGCCCCTTTTTGCAGCATGACCAGAACTTCTTGCTGCAACAAGGTCAAGTGCTCGCCTGACATAGGACGGCTCCTTGGGGGTATGTCCGGTGGAATGGACGTAAGCTCTAGACAGTACCCGTACTGGATAAGAGACCTCACCCACCTGTCCGTGGTGATGGACTTCCACGCCGGCAGGAACTGCTGGAGTCTCCCCCCGACCGGTGTTGTATGGTCGGGGGGCAGTGACAAGACGTCACTGTTTGTTGGCGGTGGTGGACCTGGAGCTATTGTTTCCACGTCCCCTGCCCTTGATGTTATTGCCTCTGTAACCACCTCTACCTTTGTTGTTGTACGAGGTCTGGCTGTTATTCTTGTAATATTGTGTGGACTGCGAAGCCTGACCCCTTGAGGTGCCTCTGGAAGTGGAGCGGCGAAAGGAACCACCCCGAAACTGCTGACTTTGTAAGGCACCGATAGACTTGGCAGTTTCAGTATCTTTCTTCATTTTTTCCAGGGTCGCGTCCACCTCAGGGCCAAACAGGTGGTCTGGGTTAACTGTTTGATTAAGTATTGTAGTTTGGATGTCAGGTTTGAACCCTGAAATTCTAAGCCAGGCATGGCGTCTAAGCAACACACTGGTATTGATAGCCCTGGAAGCTGTTTCTGCCACATCTAGTGCACATTTGATGGATGCATTCGTAATGAGCTTTCCCTCTTGAATCAGCATCTCTCCTGCCTCCTTGTATTGGTCAGGCAAGTGTTGGAGTATGGCCTCTAAGGTGTCATAATGGGCCCTATCATAACGTGCAAGTAGGGCTTGTGTGTTAGATATTCTCCAGATATTAGCTGCCTGCGCAGCAATCAGTTTGCCTGAGGCCTCGAAGATCTTGGACTCTTCGTCTGGGGGAGGAGCGTCACCAGTAGTTTGGGAGTTCGCCCTCTTCCGAGCGTTGGAAACGACCAAAGAGTCCAATGGCAAGTGTCCCTTGATATATGTAGGATCCGTGGGCGCTGCCTTATATTTCCTGTTGATGCGAGGGTTGACCACACGCGCCCGGGTGGGCTCCTTGAAGACCTCCGCTGCATGTTTAAGCACTCCTTTAAGCATCGGCAGTGTCTTGACCGACTTTTCAGCTACAGAAAAAGTGTCGAACAAGAAGTCCACATCCACGGGGTCCGAGTGTAGCTCGACGTCGTGGTCAGCCGCAGCTCTCTTGATCAGGGCGTTAAAGGCCACCGAGTCCTCAGTCGGGGACGTTTTTGCCGCAAAAAGTTGCACGTCCTGGCCCGACTGCGGGTCGTCTGGGTCGCCTCCGGCTGACCAAGGTTTGTGCTCCTCCTCCGGATCCGAGTACGCCGGATAGGTGTACTCGGCGTCTTCCTCGTCCGCATCGCCTGTGGCGGAATGCGTTGGCGAGTGTCCTAGGACCTGAGGGGACACAGGGTCCACTGGTGCCGAAGAGACCGCAGAGTCCCTTTTGTTTTTGAGAGGGATCTTAAAATGTTCCAACGCCGGCTCCGTCGTGATCTTCCTCTTGAGGAGAGACAGTTTCCCGGTGTTGGCGTCGATGAGTACCTCACGACGTTCCTCTTCAGCAAGCGGTTGGAGCCGAAGCTTCGACACCACCAAGGCAGCTTTCGAGGGTCCGCCTTGCTTCGGCGCGAAGGCCTTCGGTGCCGACTTGGGAGGAAGGGTGAAACGGATAGGCGTTTGCTCCTTCGCAGGCTTAGGCGTGAGCTTAGGCGTCACAGTGCCCTGAGCGGGAACCACACTGACTTTCCGGATCCGCTGCAGGGATTCCGCTACCTTCTTCGTCAAGGCCGGAGAGGGCTCGACCGGCTCGAGCGACTTCTCGGCGTCGAGAGCCTGACCACCCGCAGGCACCTTCTTCGGGGCCGACGCCCCATGCTTATGTGCGTCGTCGCCCTGACGCTTCTTCGGAGCCGTCTTCGGGTCCACAACCCCTTTCGGAGCCGACGCAGCCGCGTCGGACGATTTCGCCTTCGGCACCGACCCCGAGGGCTTCGGGTCGGCCATCTTGGCGTGGCTCTTCGAGTCGGCCATTTTGGTTTTCTTGGAAGTTGACGCCTCCAGAACCTTCTGCACCAGCGCAACTTTCACTTTCGGTTTCGCATCCGAGGGTGCGTGACCAGGTGGCTTCACTTTCGTTTTCTTCAACGTAAGTGTTGACTCACAAATGTCCGTGACCGGGCCCGGAGGCGGGGACGCAGGACTTATAATTAGATCTTGGGTAAGGCCCGAAGGCGATCCCTCGACCTGGGCCGTATGAAGGGGAATAACCCCTGAGTCTGGTTGGGGGTGCTCCTCCTCCGAGCTATCCCCCATAGTGGCAAAAGCCTGATCGTCGTCCCCTACCTCGTCGGTGACTTCGTCAAAGTTCTCCTCACCCGCGTCGTAGGTCTCACCCTCGGACGCGGGACTAGAGCCCGAACCTTGTCCGTCGTCTTCTTCCTCGACAGATTCCTGGAATATGTCGTCAGGTGGGGGCGCCGCAGTCGATAACCTAGCCTGGAGCCTATGGGCCCGACGATTCTTCAAAGTCTTCTTGCACCGGAATTTGGAACACGCCATGCAGCTGTCTTCGTGGTGATCCGGTGACAAGCAAGTATTGCACACAGGGTGCACGTCGAGGTGTGAATATTTGGAGTTACACACCGGGCACTTCTTAAACGGAGTTCGCTCCATAGCAAACGTGTAGTGTAGGCCCGTCCGCGTCAAAAGCACGTGGAAGGGCAGCAAGAGATCGGAGCTGAGAGTCAGAAAGAAAACTCGTACGCAACTATACCGACGCCCAGCCTAGAGACCTTTTGGTCTCGATCAGAAGTTGAACAACTATCGGTCCCGACAGAGGGAACCGAAACACATCCGAACCCAATGGCGGAAAAAAACAATCTGGGGATGGAGGCGATGCCCATGCGCACTGTAGTCCAGGGGAGGAGCCACCTATCTCATGATACTTCGAAGACTCTTCCAGGACAACAATGTGCAATCATCCGGACCCAACACTAGGCGGCGATCTATGCACAGATATGAATTCAGCAGCCCACATGCCTCGAACATGGGTCTACCTTCTCTACCTCAATTTTTACTATGAAGGCGCCAGCTGCTTTTTTAACCATCCCATGGTATGTTGTGATTGATGTCATCTCAAAGGGATGGTCTTTGCCAAAATAATACATTCTGTACACAATAGTTTTATGCTCAAAGAACGAGCATGGAAAACAGTTCTCTTACGGTTTCTTGGAAAGAATAACATATAGACTGGATGCTAGTCCTTTCAATCTAAATTTAAAGTGTGTGTTCAAACTCTAAAATGGCATAATAGAACCCCAGGGATCCTGCGTTGCCCAGATATCCTTCTGGGACTAAGTAGAATCTCCTCGAAAAAACATGAAAAATCTTTCCAGCAGCGCGAAGCGCCATTAACTAATGTTTAGCACTAGAAGGCAGAATTGGGCAATGCATGTGAATCTAGAGGGGAAATTCTGCTGCAAAAAATTAGACATAACATTGGCACACCTTCAACTTGCCTAATCTGAACACGTCAGGACACATGCAACAGTGAAAACCAATGAAAGAACACTATTCCAAATACTGAAACTAGTCCATAAAGTCACATATCATTCCTGTGATGAAATACAATGCCAGTATATCTTAAAGAGCACAAACTTGTAACAGTGTGGGTCTAAGTTTAATTTTACAACGTTAAGTTTACAAAAGTAACACCCAATAATATAAAACTATAGAACATTTAACACAAATGCTTAGACTGCTCATAAGGGGCTGAAGAAATGTTTCTGCGCGAAGTGGTAATTAATGACTGAAGTAAGTGAAGAATAGCAAACCACAATTATACCCTCCTAGTAACTGTTGAGGCTGTGTTGTTACAAGTTCATAATGTTATATTCAGAGGGCTCAAAATTAAGGCTGAGCTCACCATGGGTTCTCAGAAAGCACATATAGAAAGAATTAAGGATAGGTCCTAAGGGGTGTGCGACCAAGATGGCCGCAATAAGGTGAGGCTCTGGTAGCCCGGATACCAAATCCGTCAACTATCCAGACTTCTTGCTGTCCCAGGGGGAAAAATGCAGGAGAAATCGGCAGCGGGAAACCGAGAGCTAAACGGTTGCTAACCTGAGACCTGCGGGTATCCGTTGGGATGTGGCGGCCCGATCAAATCAGTTCCGGTGCGGAGAGCTGAGAGTCTGCGCCTCTGGCATGGTCCCAAATAGAGGCCGGTGCAGCACACGTGGTTTAAGGCCACAGCCGCAGGACGTCTGGGGCCGCGGGCCTAGCAGGCACGCCCAGGTGCCGATTTCGCCTGGAGCCGCCCATCGGAGCTCTGGTGGTGCGCATAAGGTAGTGAGGGGCATAACAGAGGAAGCCTGGGTTAAAACAAACCCCAAATGAAAGGGAAACAGCACGCAACCCCCAGACAACAGGCAAATAAGATAAATGCCTGCTGTTCCAAATTGCGCACCCACTATGACGCCAGCAAACCAGCCCAGTAGAAGACTTAAGCACACAATCTGACACCAACAGCCAGAGCAGAGCAGTTGCGGCCGCGGCGCGAGAGCTATAGGCGTTGTGTGCAAGGTCCCCACCAGAGACTGGTGATTCGAGCGAGGCACGGGCCACTACAACGGTGTGCCGAGGCCAGGGGCAAAGCCCAGCACCGAACATTCCTTGGCAACATCTGCAGTCCTCCCCTTCCCCCCTCCCCCCCCCCCCCCCCCCCCCCCCCACGTCTCCTCCCTCAGAGTTGGCAGCAAGTTATAGGTGAGGGGGTAAAAGACTAGGCCTGGCCGGCAAATTCCGTTCCGCTTGCGGAATTTGGGTAATTTCGCGTTGCGCGGAGAACACAAAATTGACCAAATTTCTGCGTTCCGCGACTTCGTGAAATTTTTGGCTTGCTCGCGTTTTCAAAATGCATGTTAGCGAGATTTTTACTCCCCAGCCCCCCCCCCCCCCCCCCATCCCCCGAGCACGAAAACAGCGATTGCAAACAGGAAAAAAGCTAAGCGAAGAAGCAATTCCGAGTGTTCGCGGAATTTCTGCGTGTTCGGGGATTTTTTTACCGTTTCGCAGAGATTTGCGAAATACAATTACGCAAATTCCGCCCATCCCTATAAAAGACCACGTAGACTCTTAGAGGATAATTTGTTCCCCTCCATATAAAAATAAAAACAAGAAGCAGGAAAGCAAACACGACGACTGGCATACAGGAGGCACAAGTGGGTCAAAGAAAAGCAGTCCTCACGGCGGAAGATATTGGTAGGATGTATTCGGCCCCACCGCGGCGGTTCTGAGTAACCCAACGCTCGTGGGCAACCCGGGTGTCAGAGTAGACAAGTGACTCGCCCAGAATGTAATACCGCATACTGTGGAGGAAAAACATTAACACCATTAGGTGAACACCAGTACAACACATCCAATCCTCACCAGGGACCAGGGTGCAAGAGGGGGTTGAGCGAACCCAGTCGTGAGCAGGGGAAGAAAAACGAAAAAAAGCCTGGAATAACGACAAGGTGCCCCCCGCAAGAACACAGGATGCCAGCACACCGCACCACAACAGATACGCACACCAACTGTGTCAGCAACTATAGCCAGTACAGTACTCCCCGAATCTCCACTATTTCAATATCCAGCAAGACAAGAGCCCGAGGCAGTCTCAGTGATCGACACTATACAACCACTAATCATCTACACCTCATCGGAAATACAGCTCCCCTCTAACATAGTGAGTAAAGTGAGGCCTAGTTCTGTGTAGGTCTGTAGAGGCCTAGAGGGCAGTTAAGATGGGCCGGGCAGATGGTAAACAGTCAAAATTGCTGTTTCAGGCGCTATTAAACCCCCGCACACAAGAAAAGCATACTGACGCTGAGGCACCCCAGGTGGATCAGGATGATGAATGGAGATCCCTGCTCCTCACTTAAACAGAAGAGTAAAGCCAACAAATTAAGAGCCAGCAAGGGGAGTCACTCTTGTTTCGAACCAATTCCAACATCCACAGTTCCCTATGATGGGCTGGAACCCAGCCTTTATGCAAATGCCACGTTCCCACAAAACACATACCGCCCCCTCTTTAGGTCTCGCCTTGCGTTGCAGCGCATGCGCTGCTCGCTATGACAGACCTAAAGTGAGAGAGTAGCTTTCACAAGGGGGTTTGAAGCCCGCACCTCATTTTCATTGGAAGGTGTCATCGCTTATGATAAACGGTGGCCTCCCATTGAAAATGAGGCTTCTTTGGTACCGCCCTTTCGCCTTTTGGGACGGCCCATCCGGACTGGATCGTTTGCTCCACGGCTGTCATGATGATATTTCTTATCTATAGGGGGCGTGTTATCTAAACAAGCCGTGAAGCAAAGGATCCAGTCCGGATGGGCCGGCCCAAAAGGAATAAGGGCTGCAGGCAGGTACAACGCACATGGCGTGCTTTCACTTTCCGATTCCATTGAGACAAAGTAGTTTTCTCACATTGCTGGCAAATTGTTTTGTCAATCAATCAAAATTTCTTTGTTCGGTTATTAAAACTCAATAACCATAAAAGTTCAGATAAAATCACAATCAATTAACAAATTCATCATAAGCACCATTATTACGTCGTCACAGAAATATAAAAATTACTACACAAGTCAAATAACAGTTCATGAATGATACCAAATACAATACATCATATTTAGGCAACCATGGATTTCCGTAATTTAAAAGCATTTTTTTAAAACTAGGAAATAAATACGATAGTTAAAATGTTGTCCAATTTCTGTACAGCTAAAAATGCTGGGCGGCAGCGGTTAACTTCCATAATCTTTAGTAGGGGAATGATCCATCTTCGTCTAGGTATACTATAGAATTTGTATAAGAATAGGATGTGCATATCGGATTGATCTGAAATGTCAATGCAGGGACATTTAATCAGTTGTTTAGACCAATCCTTCATACCCGGGAAACTGTATAACCAAAATAATAAATTAAACCTAAAGCGGACTAACAAAAACCTCTCGTATTCGCTCATCTGAAGTTCAAGGTACGGCTGCACTTTATTTGAAATAACCATCTGGGCATGTGCTACTACTGTTAGCTTTTTCATTTCGGTTTGTGCTCTAAGTTCATGTAAAAATGCCATACACTTCTCTTTTAGAGCTTTCCTTGAAATATTACGTAACTAGGTTGGATCATAAAAATAATTTACAGTTCCCAAATCAGAGAAGAATTTTTAGATATGCCAACCAACCCATCTTGCCATTCCTTTCTAAGCCTAACACATTGTTTAAAATCAGGCGATTCAAACTGCATTCATCCGTAGTCCAGACTCTGTGCTATAACAAAATCGGGGCAGTTCTTCTAATATCCACAAGATATGGTTCCCCCATTCCTACGTGACAAGCAAACTTAGAGACACTAGTTGGAACCGCCAAGAGATACTTCATAAAATGGTTTTCTACCACCTGTAGACATGTCACATTCGCGTGTACCCATAAGCCTGCTCCATATGTCACTACTTACAAACAAGAAGCTTTATAAACGGTTAACATTTCCCCTATGGGCTTCCTGCCCATTTTGTGGCTAAAGTTTTTGAATGCCGCTATGGCTTTACAATACAACAGTTTACGTGTTTTAATTGCAGTAATCCAATTACCATTGCGTTCGAACAAAACTCCTAGATAGGAAAAAGTTGGAGTAATGTCAACAGGGGTCTTGCCAATAAAAAGTTTTCCTCTTTTTATTTATACCACCACCGCAAGTCATGGTAAAAGTTTTAGAACAATTTATCTTTAAATTTAGGTCAGCCATAAAATTTGAAAATGAAGTAACCAAAACTTGCATGGCCAATGGGGTACGTGCCATCAGGACAGCATCATCTGCATACAGTAATGCGGGCAAAGATCTTTCTCCTACCATAGGGAGGTCCCTGCATTTCTTCAGGAGGGTTTTTTCCACATCATTGATGTAGAGTGTGAAGAGGAATGGGGCCAGCACGCAACCCTGTCGTACGCCCCTCTCTATACTAAAAGGTTGCGTGCATTCCCCATTTTTCCCAAACCTGATTCTTGCAGATGACCCCTGATATAATTCCCTTAGGAAGTGAATAATAGATGTGTCTACCCCCATTTTGTTCAAAACCAACCAGAGCTTGCAATGTGATACGCAATCGAATGCGGAGGTTAGATCTATAAAAGTTAAAAATAGTCGACCCTCTTTTAAATTTGTATATTTCTCAACTAGCATGTATAGATTCAAACACTGATCAACTGGACTGAGCCCTTTCCGGAACCCGTATTGTATATCACTAATTATGTGGTTTTCATCTGCCCATAATTGGAGCCTGTTTAAGATGATCCTATCAAACACTTTAATGGTACTATCCAAAAGTGGGATAGGGCGGTAGCACTGGCAACTGCTTTTTAAATATGGGGACAATCAATGATTCACGCCATGATGGAAGAGGACCATTCTTAAAAGTATAATTAAAAACTCTGGCCAATATCGGGGCCCATAAGTCAATATTATTCTTAAATAGGTAAACTGGGACCCCGTCAGGTC
Organism: Lissotriton vulgaris; assembly: GCF_964263255.1. Classification (NCBI taxonomy): domain Eukaryota; kingdom Metazoa; phylum Chordata; class Amphibia; order Caudata; family Salamandridae; genus Lissotriton; species Lissotriton vulgaris. Next base: position 59,016 of record NW_028253358.1, read on the forward strand.
CAGGTGTTTTTTTTCACATTCCTGGCTCTGCACTTAGCAAGCAGCGATATAAAAAAAATGTAATTTCCCCCCTTTCTTGAGTTGGTCACTCTTTTAATAATCCACATTTGTAAAGCGCGAACAATCACCCGTAAGTGCCTCTAGGTGCTGGGGGCCTTCGGGAAGATTAAGCAAGCTATTTCCCTGAGTCACATGGTGCTGGGCTAATCTGCCGCCGGCACCAGGGATCGAACCGTGATCCCCAGACTCTTTTGCATTTTGTGGTCTTTCACGTGCTTGTCCACTGCTTCGCATTCGCCTGGATTGCGCCAATTTCTTGAACAGCAGGGCCAGTGGTAGCCTACTCAATGATTTCTGAAAATGCCTTTCAAACCCAGAATCCCGTCCAGAGCTTGCGTGCTTGGAATCTTCCCCATCATTGAGACAGATTTTGGATCTCCACCTCATTTTCTTGTTTTATGGAAGCATTTTAACAAGGAGTGGTCGCGGTAGGCTGAAACAGGCTGATGTCATCATGTCTATACTAGGCAAAGCATCCAGCCACCATGTTTTAAAAAAAAAGAAAATTCCATTCGCACAGAGATCTCGAACGCTAGACTACGCCTGAAAGTCTGCTTCCTTGGATTGGGGTGTTCTTACCCTGGTGTTTTGCTTTGGAATACTTTTTTTTTAACAAAGGCAGACACTTAGTGGAAAACCCCACCACCCTGGCGACAGACACTAATGCCTATGCCGGGTGAAGATATTACACCAGCAGCCAGAATTGATACGCTTTGAAGCCCGGTGTTTGAAGCCTAAAAAATACCCTATGCAGTAAATGATAACTTTGACAGAACCCAGGGATCTCACAGACTCTTTTAAAAGGCTTAAGGAACTGAGAAAATGTTGCTGTAAATTAGTCATGCTAACCACGTGAACTGTGTGAACAACATAGGAATGACTTAAGCCTTTACTGCTGCAGTACACTGCGCTGTGTGTGACCTCATAGTGACAAAGAGCTGCCTGACAGACCGGGGAGGCACGTGGCAAGGGTAAGGAGTTGGAGGTCTGGTGGGGAGGCCAGTGGGTCAGTGTCCTGGAGATGGGCACAGCAGGGAAGGAGGGTGGGTTTACACGAACACGTCAGAGGGATAAAGCAGATTGGCTTTCTGGATCAGAAGGAAAGGGCAGGAAGGCTATAGGACAACCACAAAACAGTGATAGGAAATTTAGCCACGCAATGTTTTTTAAATGATGATACTTTTATAGACCTAATAAACATTTGACTGGGTTTATTTACTAAACACAGCTTTGCAGGCAGAAAGTATCACATGGAAGAGCACCGGTATTTGTGAGGTTCTTCAGATTGTTTGAGGTGTTTTCAAGCACCAGAGGACCCGGAATTACGACCAGTTATGTCTACAGAAGTGAATTTTAAGTAGGGAACATATTGAACACAGATAAACGGTAGGGCTATCAACAAACAGAGCCTCCAGCTTTTAACAAATTCCTATTTTCCCGCCAAATCATTTACGGAGCTAGATGAAAGACCGCTTTTGTTGACACACTGGCCGCTAAAAAATAAATCCGAACAGTCTTCCCCTTTTTTAAAACAATTGTACTTGAATTTTTTAATTGAATAATTATTGCGGTCTTCCACAATTCACGCCTTAACATACCATGAAGCAGACCGAAGAGCATTTCCGTTTTAGCTCCTTGCAGGAGCAGGTTGTGACAAGCTATGTCCACGCTTCTGCTCCTTAGCAAGGGATCAGTTCTTCCTGCAGGTATGAGTGCAAGCCTGACAGCGAGACGTGAACTCCCCTGTTGCTGCAGATGTATGTCAAGCATGCCATTACCATGCATGCTTTTACCACACAACCTTTACCACGCAGATAATTTTAGCACACATCATAATTTTAAATATATAAATGAATTTTTGTATTTTTGAGTGGACCTCCCAAACCTGCTTTTTTCAAATTACACCTACTTCCTCTTTACCTTTTCCCAACAATATAATTACTTTTTACTCCCTTTTCCCACTTCCTCCCCTGAACCACGCATTTATCCGTCCCTTCCAACTACCAAACCCTAAACTCGTACCCGTACTCACTTTATTCATACCAACCCGAAATCCATACGTGATAAAGGCATAGCATGTAAAGGCATCTGTGTTGTAATGAATGCACACTAAAAGCGGTTTTTCATTTGAGCAGGTAGTTGCAGGTGGGCCCGCCATTACTTATTTTTTGGGGCTGGCACTTATTATTCCTAATCAGACTAACTCAGAGCAAGCAAGAGAAAACAAGCATTGCATGCGCTGCTCACTCGGCGAGACATTATGAGAGGGCATTTCAGAAGGGGGCTTGAACCCCCGCCCCTCATTTTCATTGGAAGGTGTATTTGTTTATGGTAAATGGAGGCCACCCATTGAAAATGAGGCTTCTTTGTTACTGCCCTTTCTCCTTTTGAGATGGCCCATCCGGACTGGATGGCTTGCTTCACGGCTATCATGACGATATTTCTTATCTATAGGGGGTGTGTTATCTAAACAAGCTGTGAAGCAAAGGATTCAGTGTGGATGGGCTGTCCCAAAAGAAGGAAGGGTTGCAGGCAGGTACAACGCGCATGGCGTGCTTTCACTTTCTGATTCTATTGAGAAAGAGTTGTGGGGAAAGTGACATTGATCTAGTTATTACATTCTATTCCATTTCAGGAGAGTGGTGTGCGGCAAGAGTACTTATTAGGTAAGGAGTCTCTATAACTCCATCAAGAGAAAGACAACAGCATTAGACTGTCACTTGCCGGCACCGTACAAGTGCAGGTTAGCTAGTGTGTCTCCCCAGCCGCTGCTCCTCCCCAGCGGTGGAGGTCTCCACTTCCCAGGACTAGTTCCTTACCTCTGGAAGACGTTCCACAGGAAGCTCTGGTCAGCGACTGCGGGCTGGGAACGATATTGCTGTTGGTAGGCCACGCTGCGACTATATGATGTCCGATCGAGGTACGGGCGTTGCAGTGAAAGCTGCTGGGGTACCGGTCCCGCCCAACCAGTGACTCATCAGCTGCCCTGCCGCAGCCTGTGCTCGCTGTCTCACTTCCGGGTGCTGTCTGCTAATACTGACACTGTACTTCTTGGCTGCAAAGCGGACAAAGCTAGGGCCAGGAGCTCCAAGCCAAAGCCACAGGGAAAGGAGAGGCCTGCACTGGGACTTTCGACTACCATTCACCATTATGTGACCAAAAAACATGAACTATTGATGGACCCCAGGCCTGCCAACAGACTACTTTAATATGGCCGCTGCAATACCAGCGTTATTATAAAGTTGCGAACATGCAGAGTCCTTCTGATTTCTTATTTACATTATTCAATAGTACTCCATAAATGACGCATGGTCGACGTAATGGAGCAGTCCTCGGAAATTCCCTGTCTCTCAAAAGCAGTATTCAAACCCGGATTCATCTGTCTCAACCCAAAAAGATACAAGGAGTAGTTACAGCATGTTGCATCACTGATACTGCACCGACCAGCGGACTAAAACAATTTGTTCTCATACCAAACTCCCCCAAATCTAAAACTAACTGCATAGGCTTCAATACAATTGCAGTGTTAAAGCACATAGGGTTTTGCTATTAAGTAACGTAAGGAATAGAAAGCCGCAATCCGTGTAACAAGTTACACGTAAAAATAATTCGCATTTTCTCTTACGTTCATGTTTCTATTTCTATGTCATTACTATGCAGGTAAGGGCTCGCTGGTCGCGCACACACCAGGCGGCTCGTGCCCAAAAGTTTGAGTCAGTAACCCAGGAGATTTCGCCACGATGCTGGGAATCAACCTGTAGCAGGTGAACAGCAGAAGTTTTGTTGGGAAGCAGTTACTTTTTTAAACAGGTACTCAATTCTGTATGTTGAGCCTATGACTGTTTGTTCTCTGCGATTTCAAGGAGCTTCTCGCGAGCTGATAACCCGAAATAAAGCAAAAACTAGGCGACTAAAGCTAGTCAGCCAGATGTCGCCCTTTTTAGGTCTATCCTAGCTATGCAATGCAATAGGTGTTGCTTTTGAGTTTAAATTATTTCTAAAGCGCGCGTACACCTGGCGGTTTCTTGGCGCTACAGTATACTGAAGCCTCGAGGGACGGGGGGGAAGGGGGACATAGGAGAGATTATTGAGGGAAGGCTTGTAAAAACAAAGGTTTTTAGTGCCTTTCTGAAAAGAGAATATTGGGTAGAGGATCTGAGGTGAACTGGGAGGGAATTCCAAAAGGTGGGGGCAAGTGTGGAAAATGTTGAGCCTCCCCAATTTTTACAGCGAAAGCGGGGCACTATCAACAGGTGTTGAGAGGATGAGCGCAATTCCCTAGTGGGGGCATAGGCTTTAATTTCCGAGGAGATGAATGCTGGGGCAGAGCCTAGCTGAGCCTGGAAAGTGATGCAACCCACCTTGAACTGGGAGCGTTTGCGGATGGGGAGCCAGTGTAAGGATTTTAGGAGGAGGTGACGTGATGGAATTTGGCCAGATTGCGGACTAGCCGGGCGGCTTGATTCTGAACCAGTTGCAGTCGTCGTACGTTGTAGGCGGGCATACCGTAGTAAAGGGCATTGCCATAGTCCAAACGGGAGACGACCATAGCTAGTATGATTAGTTTGAGGGCAGAGAAAGAGAAGAAGCGGGAGACCTTGCGGATAGTCCGGAGTGAAAGAGAGGAAGAGGAAACCACTGAGCTCACCTGGGAGTGCAAAGTGAGTTGATCATTGAGCTTGATGCCGAGTGTTTTGACGGAGGGGGACGGAGGGGGACCGAGAGAAGAGGGCCAAAAGAGGGGGGACCAGGGACTGGAGCAACCACCTGTCAAAACCAGCTCTGTTTTATCAGGATTTAGTTTCAGGTGGTTGTGGTTCATCCAGTCCCGGATGAAGATCATGGTAGTTTGGAAGTTAGCCTTAGAGTCAGAGGAGTGAGATAGGGAGAATATGAGCTGGAGGTCATCCGCATAGTTGTATACGGAGACCTCCATTTGCTGATGAGGGGGGCTATGTACAGATTGAATAGTAGTGGGGAAAGAGGAGGGGGACCCCACATAGGACCTTCCGAGGTTCAGCCGAGAAGTCGCCCAGGCGCACCGCTTGGGTGCGGTCTCTTAGGAAGGAGGACAGCCAGACCAAGGCCGAGCCACCGACTCCTGCTGCTCTGACACGGGAAAGTAAGATGGAATGGTCCACCATGTCAAAGGCGGCGGAGAGGTCGAGGAGGACCAGGGCCTGTGGGAGGTTGGTGTCCAATCCTTCTCTAAGGTTGTCAAGCACCGATAACACAACAGACTCAGTGGAGTGAGCTGGGCGAAATCCGGCCTGACGGGGGGCTAAAACTCGGTTTCCTTCCACGTGGGTGGTGAGTACTCTGGTCACATGTCGCTCCAGTACTTTCCCTAAGTAGGGTAGTAGAGAGATGGGGCGATAGTTGACGGGAGCAGAGGGGTCGGCGCCAGGTTTCTTGAGAATGGGAAGAATTATAGCTGTTTTGAGAGTTGGGGTAACAACGCCCTGCGACAGGGAGCTGTTGAGAAAGGTAAGCGGAGGAAGTGGGCAGATCGTGAAGATGAGCCTGAGAATGTGGGCAGGGCACGGGTCAAGTGGGGAACCTGATTTGACCAAAGGGAGAAGGGAAAGAAAGCATTCTTCCGTTAGGAGAGGGAATGAATCAAGACGAGCCTCTGGAGGAGGGAGGGAGGGATTGAGGAATGAGGGAGAAGGGGGATGGGGGGGGATATTGGCTTTGATTTTTGCGATTCTATCCAGGAAATACGTGTTCAAGGAGTCGCATAAAGATTGTGACGGGGGAGGTTTGAGGGTGGTTCTGTCAGAATAAGCGAGTTTGTGGACAATAGAGAAAATTTCTCTGGGCTGGTTCTCGGCGGCTAAGATTTTCGAGGAAATGTAGTTCGTTTTGGTGGTCAAAATAGTTTTTTTATATTGCGACAGAAGGGAGGTGTACTGGGCTTTGAGGATGGGACAGCATTGTCGTCTCCAGGCTCGTTCGGCATGGCGGACTGTAAGTTTTAGAGCCTTCAGTTCCTCGTTGAACCAGCGGTTGGAGTCGTTCGTGCGTCTGGAGGAGACTCGCCTAAGAGGGGCGATGGAGTCACAGCCTGATAGAAGCCAGGAATTGATGGGGAGTCTGCTTGTTCTGAGATAGGCAGACCAAGTAAGTCTGGACTGGAGGAGGAAAGAGAGGAGGCTAAAGAGGCCGCATCCACCCGGCCCCAGGAGCGTACCCAGATGTTTTTGGGATGCGAGGGCTTGGTGGGTAGGCCAAGTTGTAGAGAGAAGGAAATCAGGAAGTGGTCGGACCAGGAGCAGGGGGAAATGGATAGGGACATAATGGGACAGTGGAGGGACCAGATCTGGTCGAGGATGTGGCCTTGGATGTGAGTAGGAGAGAGGACATGAGAGATGAGAGATCGTAGAGTATCAGAGAATTCTTTGGAGGTGGAGCATTCAGCTGGGTCGGAAGGCCAAAAGTTGAAGTCACCTAGCACCATGCTGGAGGAGTTGTTGACCGCCAGGGTGATCACAAGCTCTTGAAACCCAGTAAGGAAGACTTGGGAGGATTGGGGGGGGGGGGGGGGCGGTACATAAGTAAACAGGTGAGGGGTACATTAAGGGAGAGTGAACGGACAACTAAGAAATCGGAAGTGCCGATAGGAGGTAAAGTGAGAGTCTGAAATGGGAGTTCTTTACGGGCGATCAGAGCGACGCTTCCGCCCGATTTGTTGGATGGCCTGTCGGCGCGGAAAGCGTAGTAAGTGGCAGGGAGTGATGCTAATAGGGAAGGGAGGGAGCAATCACGGAACCAGGTCTCTGTCAAAAATAGGAGGTCAGGTTTGTGGAGATCGAGTAGCACATAGAGTTCATGATAATGCTTGACTGCAGAGCGAGTGTTGAGATAGTAAATAGAAAGAGAAATGGGCTTGGGTCCTGCAGGGGAATCAGAGCGAGAGGAGGGGAGGGGGGGGGGGGGGGAGAAGGTGGGTTGGAGCAGGAAAAGAAGGAGAAGGGGGTGAGGCCGTTAGTCCCAAACTATTAATATAGTTGCTCACGGAGGCGTCAATCGGCCAAGGGCCTTGGAGTCCATATAGTTGCGCGATGAATATTGTCGCGGTCGGGCGTAGTGGGATGGCCTAAGCCCAAAGCCCTAGGCCCGTTCGGACGGGCGCAGACGGGCTAGCCTTCAGCGTGCAATCGTCGCGCCCGCTGCACTCGTCCGCTGCGCGTTCGGTGCAAGCACATGATTTATAGTAGGCAAGGAGGCGGAGGGGGCGTGGCCTCGGTAAAGGGGCATGGCCTCGGCGCTCGCCGGAGTGGCATCAGAAGGTAAAATTGATCGGTGTCCTACCGCAGCAGTGTTAAATCGGCTGCGCGGGGGACATGGATTAGATGGTGAGTGAGTTTAAATTCCCGAAGTACACAGGTGCAAAAACAGACAGTTTCAGTATTTTAAAATCATCGAGTCGCGCTCCCGGCTTCCGCCTCAGGAGGTTTCAATTAGGTATTGTAAATAACAATGCATTTGAATTTTTTTAAAGGCATCGCCATTTACAATGTCAATAGCTCAAAATAATGTAATTGCGAGACCTATTGCATTGTAAATAATTGTTTAGACAGGGGTAGGAGAAGAAGAGGGACAAATCAAGTCCATTGAGAACGGGAGGACACTGTGCACAACAACACCCGCAGCAAGTCCCGGGAACAACAAGCAGGGACCAGCGCCCAGAGAGCCTAATCACCAACTTGCCTGACGTGAACGTGACCCCTATGGAAACAAAAGTACTCGAGAAAGGTCTCGGCTTTGTACCTGCGGCATGCTTGAATTCATTTCGCTTGTCTGATTTTTTCAGAAAGCTTAAGCTCATAGCCTACTTTGAAAATATAAGACCCAGTGAGTCTTCGAAAACTTAAAGCGACAGAGGGCTGAGCCCCCCGCCCCCCATACAGTGCCTGTTGAAATTCTCACCTTCGAGCAGGCAGTATTTAATGATGTCGAGACTTTTGAGGAAACAAAGGGGTTTAGGAACCCAAGCACAGTTGAGTTCCAAGCCCTCCAAACTTTGCGGTCCAACACTACAATCATTATCAAACCGGCAGACAAGGGCGGTGGGGTGGTAATCCAGAACTTAACTGATTATGACAAAGAGTGCAGGTATCTCCTTTATGACAACAAAAACTATGCTCCATTGTCCACCGATCCATCCACGCAACTCAAAGCCTTGATTACTAACCTAGTTAATTGTGCAGAGGTTAATGGACATATCACCAAACACGAAGCGGATTTCTGGACTACAGATGACTGAGTCATAACACCTATTGTCTCCGGAATCGGGTCACTACTGGAGCCTTTAACACGTTTTTGTGATTTTTTTCTTGAAGCCTTTGATACAAAGGACTTCTACTTATCTGAAAGACACTAAGAACCTTTTGGCTCTCCTGCAAGATCATAAAAATTGGATGAAGATACCACCATACTTGTCTCACTAGACATCAAGAGTCTCTACACCAGTATCCCCCAGGATGACACCATCAGGGTACTAGCTGAGGCTCTCAGCGAAACCACCTGGGATTACAAAACTCCAAAACAGTTAGTCATTGCGTGCGCCACACTGGCACTCAAACAGAATTTCTTCGAGTACAAGGGGGACCTGTTCCTGCAGTCTACAGGGACTTCAAAGGGCAGTACAATTGCCCCGAGCGTGGCAGGCCTTTATTTGCACGATGTTGAGCGCAAACATCTTGACAGAAGACAATACCTGTACGTCCTTTATATCATTTTGGAAAAGGTATATTGATGACGTTCTCATGACCTGGCAGGACCAGAAGACTCCTTGAAAGGTTTTCTGGAATGGATCACTACTCGTGATGCTAATCTTAGATTCACGCACACGTTTGACAGAGAGGAAATTATCTTCTTAGATGTCGTCATTCCCAAAACTAAAGGGAAATTGTATACCAAGACTCATTACAAAACCACTGCTAAAAACAACTTGCTCTAATTCTCCAGTTTCCACCCTAGACCTTTGCGGGAGAACCTCCCCTATGGACAATATCTTAGGATCAGATGGAATTGCAGCAAGGTGGAAGACTACTGTTTTCAGTCGGCGGAACTAACTACCAAAGTCCGCAACTGGGGTTACCCAGAGAGGATTCTCACGAAGGGATGTAAACGGACAAGTAATCAACCAAGGGAGGTCCTCCTAGAGGACACATATGTGTGGGAAATACAGCTCACATTATCCAGTCCCATTACGGCTTCTCCCTCTCACAAAGATCACAAGTGAAGCCATGTACTGGGACCATCCTACACCAGAGACAAGCAGTGCATCAATATCACTGACTATTAACGATCAGCTACACGTCCCTTTCTTGAACTATGTCATTAATCTTTTGCCTGGCATTACAAACCACATAAATCTACACCAGGATCAGGTTAGAAGAATGCCTCCTAGGTCATTCCCATATATGCCCTCAATGTTTTTTCCACTTTTCAGCAAAACGTTCACAAGTATTGCGGTGCAGCAGTACTGCGCTGTGCCCACGATAAAGTTATCGAATTCAAACCAAATACGCCTCTCTTAATACCAGTAAGCGTCCTAGTCTTCAGGCACTTCCGATTGGCTTAAGCACACATGCATGCGCCCAGGCGTCATTCCGTTTCACGCAGCAGGCTTCCGGGATCAGGGACAGCTCGAACAAACCTTAAAGCGTCCTGACACGGCCATATCCACGGTGTTAGACCCGGGATCCCTGGTTGGCTGAGGTAGGTACCTTAGGCCAAATAGGGACCCGCGTTTCAACGTCAGGTAGAGAAAGGTCACCTTCTGAGATAGCCAGGCTTATCTTCAAGGCAAATGTGTAAAGTATTTGCAAGCACACTCGCAGCAACCCAATGATGACTCCACACAAGTTTTATGAAAACTAGTATAAACGTAATACGACAAGACCGCACTAAATAAATCCAACATATGCGTATTTGTAATATTTCTCCTGGCCGGTTGTTAGACAGGCCAGCCCTTGTACATTCTGGCGATATTAATGAGCACTTCTAAACATTCTACTGTAATCCTAACACCATGTTATGCAGATCGTAATGCTAGAATCAGGTACTTTGGCAACGTAAAAATAATGTAATGTGTACGCAACAATCAGGTACTTTGCAATGTAAAAATAATGCAATGTGTAATACAACCGCCAGGTAACGTTATTGCAAGGCGTAATCCACTAATCAGGTACTTTCTTATGCATAAATGATGCAATGTATAATACAACAATCAAGTACTCCGTTTTGCAGAAATGTAATAATTTGTACTACACTCCGGCACCGTTCACAGTGCCTCAGGCAGTCTTCTCCGCCACTCGTGCTTACTTGCAGGTAGCCTCTGACCACAGTTGCCCTCAACACAGGTATAGTATACCACAAAGTGCAGCCCCATTCTCCGGACCCGGTACTGCCACTCCCTTGGCAATACGATCTGCGATACGAGCCAAAGCAGAGGCTCGCGCTGCTGAAGTGAAAGAGGCAGAGAGAGTCCCTCCGAGCCCGCGCCCCAGGGGTCGGCACGAGCACACAGCGCCACAGAGACTCTCATGGAAACCTTTGTGGTCCTGTGTTTCCGCAACAGGTAGCCTGCCCAAGCGGTACCCTGGCCCTACCATAGGGGTGTCTGGTGTGCATAGAAAGGGAAGGGTAAGGTCTGGCAAGTGGGTACACTTGACAGAACACCATGGCAGTTTAACAAACTGCGCGCAGGCACTGCAATGGCAGGCCTGAGTTCCCTTTTTAAGGCTACCTGTGTGGGTGGCACAATTACTGCTGCAGGCCCAGTAGTAGCATTTGCATTACCAGCTCTGGCACACATAGTGCACTTTATTAGTGACTTTACTAGTAAGGCAAACATACCAATCATGGACAACCAATTACCATTACACATTACACATGGAGCACTTGCACTTTGGCACTGTTTAGCAGTGGCAAAGTGTCCAAAGCATCTAAGTTGGCAACAACACGTCAGAAACAAGCATTGGCATAGTCAAAATGTCTCGCCTTTGGGACCTTATACGTTTTTAGCCATGCAACACATTATCCTGGTTGCTACAACATCTATGAACATCAGAATATTAGGCAAAAGTTTAGAATGGTGACCCCCCCCCCGCGTCAAACACACACATTATCTTAGTCGTGCCATTTATAGCCCACGTCAGATATGGCTCAAAGGTATTCAGCAGTCAGAGGGGGCTGCACGTGATTTGGAGCAGCAAGTGGGCGTCACGGTTGAAGCCTTAGGTGTCAGGAGTGTCTGCTGAAGCGCCAAGTCTCCAAACCTATACACACATGAATCACCGCCAACAGCACCGAGTCTTCTGCACTGATCACTGCCTACCCATCAGCTCACAGACTACACCAAATGCCAGCCACAGTTATATTAACGAGCCATGTTGGTAAACACGGATTAAAAGGAGCCATGTAAAAAAAAACCTGCTTGTTTAGACAAACCCAGACAAGTTTATGGTTGTCACAGCAACTTTGCAGATAACAACCACGTCAAATCATATTTGAAACTGCAAAAGGAATGACATCCAACCCGAGCAGCAGAGCAAACGTAATACAAGCAAACCATCGGCGACTGAAAGAACATAGTACGTGGATTAGTGGGCGAGGGAGGAAGTAACCCCATCAACAGATGCGACCGCTGCTCTACAATCCCCAACATTAATTAAATGACGCTGTACCAATGCAAGGCTCAAAGCAGTGTTACCTTCAAAACCCAAACCCCAGAAGCATCTGTCTCCAGCGACTTGGTTCTCCAAATCTATGCTGGATTTTTATATCCAGTTCTAGAAATATTTGTGAACTGCAGTCTGTTTTTTGTCTCACTATTTGGGGCTAGTGTCGGACACAGTCTCAGTTCCGAGCCATGCACTTGGCAATAAAAGCACATGCCAAATTGGTTTTTAAATGCCAGACAGTGTGGAGCAGAAACATGTAGGGGAGTGTGTGCACACGAAAAGGAAGCTTAAGAAATAATTGCTTATCAGGTTACTGTGAGGGTAAGACTAATAGGAAATCAATGAGTCATGCTACACAAATTCTCCCTCTTAATGAATGATTTGTGTATGCAGAGAGCATGCAAGGCTACAACAGTTTATCACAAATATATATCTTCACACAGAGACGTAGGCATGAGTGCAACATTTAAACCTGAACATTTTTTCATTTTTTAACACTAAAAAATTCAGTATTACTCGAAAAAGCACGAAAGTGAAAGCCAATTAGAAAACACATTGTCTGGTGATTGTTAGTATTTCCTGGCTCGATGACGTTTGAGCCATTACTAAAAACTCAACTCCAGTTTGGAAGGAACAAAACATTCGCAAGTCGTGGAAACAGCACTCAAGACACTGATCAAACGAGAGGACTTGAGCCAATAAATAGGCAGGCTTTTGATTTACAGCTTGTTTATTTCACAGATTACACGACTGGTGCAGCAGATGAAAGACGCCACATGGTCTGTTTGTGTTCAGCTTCAGTCTAACCGTCGGAATGTGCGCATTTTCTGAAAGCTAATGCAGGTTACAGCAAACACACAACACCTGCAATCGCAGCCAACCGTCTCCACTGCCACGGAAGGACAACACCCTATTGCTATACAGCGGACTGTCGCACGGATCTGTCCTCCGCACTATTGTATTGTGACAATGCAACGCAGTGATCTAAGCGCCTGCAGTAGAGACCAGGTTCACCAACCCGCAGGGTTAAGCCAGCATGCTAACATTCAGCAGCATATCTTTCAGAGGTCAATTAATACGCACCGCCAAGTTTAGCAAGACAGGCCAAGAACTGGGATGTATAGCGCTGCCTTCATTTGTTTTGGAGATTTGCCCAGAGTCACTGGATGTTGATGGACGCAAGACTCTAACCTTGTTGCCCAGCTCCAAAGTCAGCAGATTTGGCCGTTATGCCACATCCTTCATTTACTGTCTCGGATGGATATGTGACAGCAGGACTGGTTAATGTAATGGTTCAGACAAAAGGTTGGAGTGCCCAAAAATGTATGGGAACTAAGATGAGTGCAGCAGGGCAAGAGTGAGGCAGGCAGGGGAGCGAGTAGAGGAATGTCAACAAGCGCACGCGGCCACGCTAAATGAAAACACATGGCCCCAGCGCGCAAGGTGGATGCCTTTTCAAGCACGAGTGCCTTTTTCCAACTTGAAAAGAGCTGACCAATTTCTAAAGGTCATCTCCTAGAGCAGCGCATGCGCACTGCCTAGGCAAGACCTAAAAAGGTCTAGGGGAAAGCAATAAGTTTAGGGACTTAAGCCGAAAAGGGCCAAGTCCTACACAAAGGGTCCATCTGATGGGAGAATCCAGGTGTCGAACTGGCTTTGGAGTAGTGAGTACTGAACCTAATCCTTCAACAAATCAAAGTAATACAATAGCCACTTCCCTAGTAACACACTGTTACCTGGTTCTGTTTTTTACAACGTGTTACTACAAGCCACCGCCCCCTACAGGGACCCATGGGGTAAGGCTACCCTACACTATATGTAAGCCGGTTTTTCGCCATATTATCAGTCTGCTTGCATCTTTGGTATCACGAGCCGCACGATCACTTGTGGCTACATTCAAATAGTCATGTTCACTTGTTTTTAATTCTTCACTTACTGGCAACGCCAGAGTCGGCGTGCAGGATTTGAAGCGTGCCTTTAATTTTGAGATACCGGTATTAAAAAAAAACACAATTCTGGGATTTACTGGGTCACTCAAATAGCTAGTGCTAAAGTTTCACGCACCACTTCCACAAATTAGCACGGTAGCTATGGACATGCTTACTGCTGCACCCGAAGAGCACTGAACAGCAGCATGAGCAGTATCACTCCTAGGCAAAGCAAGCATCTGAAATACCACGTACCTTCTGTTATGTGACTAGTTTTCGGTTTGTTTGTCTTTCTTGTTTTTACAGAATCACTTTGGCTGTCAGTAATTCTGAGGGCACCACTTAAAGCCGTAAGTTGCATTGGTATTTTTACTACCACAAGTCAGGGTGCGCCTAAGCGTGCACATACCGCAGTGGTACACGGTCCTGACAAATTTCTTGCTAAGGGCGATTGGAGGCAGAAACATGTTGACCACACCCCTTTTCCCACATAGGATGTAGCTGGTCAATTTATCCAGCCCAAAACATCCACCACACTGTTTTTAACTGGGCCTGATTTTCCACTAAATCTTTTTTCTGGATGAAATCAAGGCATTTTTTTTTATTTTTTCGCTATCACTTGTAACACTCACAAAACCCACAAAAAAATCGCTCTGCAGTAGTCAGGCCTCGTAGCATATCAGTGAGGCACTCGGCCTTTCTGGTGGAAACCAAATGATGAAGCATGTCACCAACCAGGTTGGTGAGTGAGGGTTCTTTTTTTAAAAAAAAGAGTGACCCCTCTTGCTGGCTCTTCATTTGTTGGAGTCACTCTTTTGTTTAAGTGAGATTGTAATTTGGGGGACCGAGAGTGGTTCCATTCGTGTTACCCTCCCTCGCTCGTTGACTATGTGATTCCTGCTCCTCACCATGAAAATTAGCCTAACATCCATTGAGTCCAAAATGGACACCATGTCCGCACGCATGGACACAATAGTTTACAAAACTGAAAAACACTATCACAGACTCACTGAGGCAGAAACCATAATCTCAGATTTTGAGGACTATGCCATAAGTAACAAAGAGCAGCTCTCACAAAATCGATCGACTGCTAAAGGTAATCGCAGACAAAAATGAAGTTCTGGAGGCGCGGACGCGCCAGAATATTGTGCACCTGCTTGCTTAACCCAAAACCACAAATACCGGCCAAATGGAGGACTTCATAGAACCGATACACTGAGGTATCTGAGGCAGAATCTTTCTCTAAACACTTGGTGATCGAAAGAGCACATAGATCATTGGGAGCACGCCCCCCCCATCCCCCGGATCGACACCGAGACCTACCATAATTAGATTTCTTAGCTACCATGACAGGGATGCCATGCTGCACGTTGTACAGGAGAAACAAAGTGAAATACGAAAATACAGTCCTCACGTTTTATCCCGATTTCACGCTGGCAGTACAGGAAGCGAGGAGGTGTGATAGCTTGCTTAATCTCCACAACGGCCCCTCGCGGTGGGATGCCTGGCTTTCACCTTGTGGATACCCTGCCGGGGTTATCTCACAGGGGAATACCAGGACGGGTTCCCTAAGCAAGCGCCGGGAAACCCTTTGTGGGTAGCTGTGCGCTATATAAGCTCAAATACATTTACATTTACATTGTGGTAAAGAAAAAACTGAAACAAGCGCACATCAAGTGGGCCATGTTGTACCTGGCACAGCTTCGTGTCACCCACGGGGGAAACAGCACATCTTCCAGAATCCTCAGCAAGCAGAAGACTTTCTGAAAAGATGTATCCTCTGACGAGACTCAGAAGGTATAGCTGGACTTTGAACTTTACAGCATGTGGGATAGTGAGATATTTACAGGTTCAGGCGCCCCACCTAATCCCACCTGTCTGATGCAATCCCACTCGCTGGGACACAAAGGAGGGGGGGTGGGGGCGCTGCAACCCCCTTGGCAATACCGCCAAGGGATAACTCCCTACTTACCCGCAATTTACCTCCACGTAGAAGAATAGTTAGGATGTCTGTAAACAAGGCATATCATTTGATGTTGAGTTCTTAACCTTAATTTCGGGGGGAGGAGGGAATGCATACCCAATCAGTTGGGGAAGTCGGAGAGGGAGAGCGTTGGTTATCAGTCACAGTACCGGGACACATCTCGGCAAACTACTCAACAAATGCCAGTCAGGAACATCGAGCAGCATAACAAATGGGTTAGATCCATACGCTACGTATTCAAGGGACAATGGCAACCCCAAAACCGCTTGTTAAACTGCACTGTAGGTCCTGGAATGTCAGAGGAAAAGACGACACATTCTAGGATACCTAGATAGACATCAAACTCAGATAGCTCTACTACAAGAGACCCATCCCGACCCAACAACAGCACCTTATTTCGCCGCCCACACCATTATTTCACATTTTACTCTACATATGCAAGGGGGGTGGTGACCCTTATGAAGAAAAATACGCCATTTGTGCGAGGAGGCACCCTATAGGACCCACAGGCACTATTGCAGTGTCGGGCGGGTTGTGGTCACATGTGATAATCAAACCGTTACTGCCCTAAAAGACAAACCCCCACTCCTTCACTACTCTATGGGTCCAGATACTCAACATAAAAAATACATATGTCCTGAGGGGGGGGGGGACCACACCCAACAGCACAACACTTCACAGCACAACACTTCACGGCAGTGCAGGGACAGCTAGCAGGGATCATAGCTGACAACTACCTCCTACATGCATGGAGACAAACACAAATCAAAGATGGAGGGCACGCATTACTCCGCAGTACACTCCACCTGGTCCTGACTTGACTATTGGATAAGCTCTTAGGGTATGGGACACTGGGTGGATCAGGTCGAACACCTAGTAAGAACGCTCCATACTGGGCTGTGGTAGATCCAGTTTTTAGGAACGAGATGGGTCAAGAAATACATGAGTTCTTCAAAAGTAATATTAACACTGTCCCTAAAGTCACCACCGTGTGGGAGACATTCAAAGTCACCATGAGGGGACTATCGCGAAAAGTGGGGGCATATTGAAGGATATCCGTACAGGATTGAGCAAACTAGATATGGAGATAAAAGAGTTAGAACAAGAAACGAACACATCAACTGTGGGAGGTAGTACACTGCCCTAAGGGAAAATATTAGACAATACAGATACAGCTAAAAGGGAATGCAAATTTAGGAGCAAATATCACAGAGCAAGAATCTATTGAGAGGGGGATCACCCGGGGAAGGTCATTTCGGATTATATAAGACAGCCCATGTTCTCGAACTATGTAACGGAAGTACAAAACCCAGAGGGAAACACTCCTAGGAATGCCACAGAAATAAAGCAGACATGTACGCCATATTATTCCTCTGTACACTTCACAAAGGACACAACCACACAACTTCCCACAATACCTTGAGGACACAGCGCTAGTTTGGCTCGGAGATTCCCAAAGAGTTCTTAGCAGCAGACCTAGCGGAGGACGAAATCACAGCAGCCATCATGCAAACGAAATCGGGGCGGGCCCCGGGGTCTGATGGGCTAACTGTAGAGTTTTATTAAAAAACACACACCTCACAACTAGATCACATTTTAAAAAAAAGAGTTTGAAGAGGCATGTGAAGAGGGAATACTCCCACCGACAATGAGAGAAGCCATGATCACTTCAGTGCTCAAACCAGGCAAATCGGCTAAGTACTGCTGGTCTTACAGACCGCTTTCGCTGATAAACTGCGACACCAAAATACTCACCAAGGACCTCTCAATAGGCTGAACATACTATTGGATAGGCTGGTATTGCCTGATCAAGCCGGGCTTATCCCTGGGTGGGTGACCTCACATAACCTCTGTACCCTTTTTTCTGTCTTCCGAGACCCTGAAGCCACCGCTGTGGTCGTATTTCTCGATGCCACCAAGGCATTCGATTCCATGGAATGGGAAAATCTTTTTGAAACCTCGGACAGATGGGTAAGCCACCTAGCTTCCTCAAATGATTAGAACTTCTATACCACAAACCTCTGGCAACATTCCCCCTTAATTGGTACCACTCTCCCCCGTTTACAATCTCAAGTGGAACTAGATAGGGGTGCCCGTTATCTCCAATTTTATTTTCCCTGGCAACAGAGCTGCTGGCGGAAAAACTAAGGCAGCATCACAAAGAGCATGCACTAGCGTACCCCTCCAGGCACATCCTTATATACAGACAAGATAACCTTATATTTCAAAGACCCACAGAAATACTTAAATATACTAAGAGAAATAACTAAGCTTGGGGCCCACTCAGGTATAAATATTAACTGAAGTCAAGCATATTCTCCCTCACTGACAAGATCAGACCCTATGCTCTTGCTTATCCCCTGGAGTGGAACGAAGCAGAAGTAAAATACCTAGGGATCATGGTCACATGGGATAGAAGCAAGCTGATACGTACAAACTACGGCAAGACCCTATACACTCACAGACTACATAACCCATTGGATAGCTATGCCACTATCCATGGTAGGGAGGATATCACTAATTAAAATGGTTGTTCTGGCCAAAATTCTTTACCTATTCACAATCTTTCCTTACAACCACAGGAAAGCATACTTTTAAGCCCTGCAGACACAAATGATCTGTCTAACATGGGGCGGAAAACAACCAAGACTCAAGTGAAGACACTGACCCTTCCCTTTTCACGAGGGGGATTCAAAGTGCCTGACCTGGAACTATACTATTACTGCACACTAAGCAACATACTGGTTCCACCCACCCCCCTTCATGCCACATTTGGCAATCGGGAGATATATATATATATATATACTCCCCCATCGGGATTCATCTCCACAGAGGAAAAAGGAAAGGACCCCTCCACTATATAATGCACCAATGCTGCATGGAGGAAAATAGCTGGCAGGCCGGATTTCCAGATGCTATACTCTCACCGCTTTCCTATAGAATACCACCCAGACCTACAGGTTACATATGAAGGTATAGGCAGACAAGTCCTGAACAAAGTCCAAATCAAGACATGGAGGGGGGAGGGTTGTATCTGTATGCAGACGGAATTTTCCTAACGAAAGAACAGTTCTTCCAAGGTGAGAACCCCACCACGATGGAGCTTTTCATGTTCATCATACTAAGGCAAAGCATTCGGGCCATCACCGCAGAGTTACCCTCCAAGAACCGCAGACCCTCCTGCCATTACACAACATGTTACAATCTGAACCACCCCGACATGTGACCTCACAGATCTACCACAGCACACAAACAGCAACCAAGGAACCCCAATTATCGTCGCGACTTGCATGGGAGAGGGAATTGAACACACAAATAACAGTTAAACAATGGGAGTATTGCTGCAAACAGGTCGGATATATCTCAGCCAATAGCAGGCTGGGAACGATACACTATACATTTCTACATCGTCTGTATTACACACCATCCAAGTTGTACAAGCTCCAACTAAGTGATAATGAAATGTGTAAGGTGCAAACAGGAAGGGGCAGGTTTCCTACAGATATCATGGGAGTGTCCTGTGGTCAAGGACTATTGGCAACATGTCTGCAGCAATGCCACAAATGGTAGGCTCCCCACTCCAGATCACCTCTATTATGCCCTTACTGGGTCACCCTGCAGAAATTGATACTGCAGAAATTGATTCTGCTCACAAGAAGTTCATAGTAATAGGGTTCTGTAGGAAGCTGGCTCTGTATATTTAGTGCTTTTATTTCCTAGAACCAAGCAAGCCTGGCACAGGTAAGTGATAAATACGTTGCAGTAAATGTATAGTTCTAATACAGTTTGGATTGGTATTTGTATATGCACTTTGTGTTGACTTACAGTATTGTTTGAGGAATGCAAGGCTTTGGAAATACAGTACATAGGCTTGAATGGGCTTTTCAGTAAAATACCAGGTAAGTTACTTTTTAGATTTCTTTTCTTACTCAGAGTCGTATGTCTGGATACTACTCAGGGGCATTTCCTGCAAACAGGTAAGTTTAATCGTTTTTGTTCAATAGCACCATTTTAAAGAATTTCTTTATGTTTTCAAACTCCACACTTAGAAACTTTTCCAAGAAAAACAGGCAATGTTATCCTATGGAGGAAAATAGTGTTATCGGTTTCAAGGAAAGTATCTGGTAAAATGTACATGTAGTGTTGCCTGTATAGCGCACGTATCACCCCAGACGTGGCATCAAGGCGCTGTAAGCATACCGCTGAGGAACCCTTCCTTGCCTCTCCCTGTGAATTGCCCACTCCTGGGCACCCCCAGGGTGAAAGCCAGGCATCCTAGCACTGTTGGGGCCGTTGTGGAGATTAAGCAAGCTATTGCCCAGAGTTGCAGAGTGGGACCCATGATTAAATTAGGCACCGAGGCGAGCATTATCAGGTCCGAGGAAATTGAGCCCAAGACCCGCCGAGGCGGGAATTGAACCCTGGTCCTGGGCCAGACCTCTGCATCAGGGTCTGCCGCTCTAACCATTGTGCCACACTTCTCCACAGTGGTAGTGGGCGTTGAGGTTCTGGGGGTAGGCCCAGGGGTCCCCCAGGGTCAGAGATGCACTGTTACACCCGCAGGTAAATGTAAATGTAAATGCAAATGTAGTTGAGCCTATATAGCGCACAGCTACCCGCAGTGGGTTTCCCGGCGCTTGCTTAGGGAACCCCGTCCTGGTATTCCCCTGTGAGATAACCCCAGGCAGGGTATCCACAAGGTGAAAGCCAGGCATCCCGCCGCGAGGGGCCGTTGTGGAGATTAAGCAAGCTATTGCCCAGAGTCGCAGAGTGTGAACCCGTGAGTCGAGAAGGCACCGGAGCGAGAATTATCGAGTCCGTGGAATTTTTTGTGCACTAGGGCGTCCGTGTGCAGGGTGCTGAGGCCCAACGGGGGATAGAGGGCCTCATGTTGGTGGCTGCTGACTAGCAGGCCACTTGGTTGTGGGAGCAAAGATCCTTGACTTCAGCTCAGGGTAAATGGGGACACTAAGTAGCACCAAAGGCACACCCTAAGAAGCACTAGGGCAGTCGGGTGCAGGGTGCTGTTTCGAAATTGGGAGCCCTGTGTGCAATGGGGAACCTCCAGTTTGCTTAGAGAGGTAAGTTGGAGGTCTGTTAGGCACCATCGGTTTAGCCGCCCATGCCCGCTGGGCGTCTGGTGCCTTTTGGGTTTGGATCTTCCTACCAGCTCCTGGTTGCAGTTGGGGAACCTTCCAGATTTAGGCTGCAGGCATCGGCTGGAAGCTGGTCAGGGATCGTCGCATGTCGGGTTAGGATCGCCGGGGGGGGACCTCATTGTGGTGTTTGTCCACTCTAGCTCGGGCCGTGGACGGCGGATGCAGAGTGGTGCGGATTCGCGGTGTCTGGCCGGAGCCAGAGTTTGTAGATGAAAAAATCCAGTGTTCACAGGAGATACAGTCTTTATGGTTGAAGGCAGGCAGATCCTCCGGGGTTTTCGAGGTTGCTGGCTGCATGACACCCCAAGATTTCGCAGGAGCAGGGTCGAGGTGGAGACAGGCCAGTAGTGCTGGGGCCATGTCAGTGAGTGTCTTCCTCTTGTTAGCTTTGGCAATGCAGTTCGGTCCTTCTTTACCTGTAGTTGGTTCTGGTCCGAGGGTGCAAGGTTCAGGGGTGCCCCTAAATACTAGATTTAGGGGCGTTACAGGTAGGTAAAAGGTAGAGACCAATGGGTCCCTTCCCTGGGGAGGGTACACCCCCCTATTATGCCACCCTCCAGTGGAAGGGGTGCATGAGCCTGTCCCTGGTTGGCTGAGTCCCCCTACCTATAAGATGGCGGGGACTGGGAGGTGTGCTTCACTTCACCTCCCCCACCTGAGGGGTGGAGTTGGCAGAGGTGGACACACCTCTCTTCCTCACTTTTTTACACACCGGTTCTCCTGCCCAAAGTGGGGGTCAGAACCAGTGGGGACTAGTTGCTGAAAGCAGCAAGTGGCCTGGGGAAGCTCACAAAGGCGGCAAGCCTTTGAAGCTTCCCATTCGTGAAGGTAGTGTGCTAGTGTGAAGGTACAAGACCTCTAATTGTGGCACAATACGTGCTGCAGCCCTTAGGGGCCTTCTCTGGTCACAGTTTCCTGGGTACCTGTGGTACCATTTAGCAGGGGCTGAGCTGTGGCCAGAGATGTCAATTGATTTTAGGCATCAATGCAGTTTTAGGGAAAGAACATAGGCCCTGGGTACCCGATTAGCAGGAGCCCAGGGCACACTCAGTCAAAGCACATCAGCAATTCAACCATGCAGAAAGAAGGCGCTTTCTCACAGGTTCCTGATAGCATAGCGCAGGGTGGCCTGTAGGTGGGGGAGAGGCAGCACCCCGAAATTCAAGGACTGGCTCCAAGACATGATAACGTGGCAAGACCAAGCACTAATCTATACAGAACTACTCACACCCACATCAAGACCAAAAGATATATGGGACGCCCTGAAAGCTTATCTCCTGTCCTCCCCAGATACAACACCAGCCACTCTAGAGGAACGAAGCAATGCGTAATAAGGAAGAAAAGCAGCAGTAGAATTAGTTATACCAATGAGAAGTCAAGCTAATGGTGCAAAACATGACCGAGACTAATCTAAAAGACAACTAGAGTGAAGCTAATGGTGCAAAATATGACCCACACTAAACTAAAAGGCAACTAGAGTGAAGTAGAAAATTTAAACCTGCAAATGTTTCATATATTTCTGCCATAATATAACACATTTGAAATAAGTGTACCAACCAAGACGCAATATACCAGGACATGAACCGTTTATGATGCCTACTGATAATGTGTGATGTAATACCACCATGTATATATGCACTGACGGCAATGTAAAAACAACACTTAGACTGATCTAATCTTTCTCTTTTCTGTATTGTTATTTTGCAAAAGATCAATAAAAAAAATTTGGGTGAAAAAATAGATCCTAAACCAAAAATTACCACGTTTCGAATTTACACAGGTTTTTAAAAGTTCAAGAAGAATGATAAATATAATCCATTTGTAAAAGTCAAAGGAAAAACATCAAACGGTAAGAAGGCATCCTGCACGCTAATGGGGGAACTCATTGTGAGAACCTCAATTAATTGAAAGCGGATTTACAGTCAGTCAAATAGGCTTTATTTCGACATAAAAAAATATCTTAAAAAGCGTACATACATGATAAATTCATTTAAAACATTACTAGGTAAAAGACATAAAAAGCCCTTGATATACTAAGACAACATATTTTCTGCAAAAGGGAAAATTATTTAAATTAGCTAAAAAAATAGGCCAGAAACAGACCATATATTAAAATCATAATTAAACAATTTGCCTAAGTCTTTTTGACCGTATTCGCCATGCCCAACCTAAGTACTTCGAGGTGGCGCATGCGAAGAATGAACGAGTGTCTGTGAGTAAAATTCGTAGTGCCACATTACAATGTCTAGTGCCCAAGGTGAGGCACATTGGTTTTATCCATTTCATGCGGGGAACCTTATAGGCAGGGCACTCTAATAACAGATGGGGGACAGATTCACGACGCTGAGGGCAAAATGGGCACCATGGCGCAGTCTGGTATGGAATTTTCCAGTGGCATGTGAGCTCCATGACCGGGAGAAGACCTATTCTAACTTTAAAATACAGGGATCTATCCCATGGGGCAGTAACAATGTCCAGGTACAATTCTCTGATGGGGACATCTTTAAGCTCCACAAAATTTCTGGTGGATTTACAAATCGTTGAGGAAGAATTCCTTTTGCTTGCAACCCATGACCAATAGAGTTGTTTTAGCATGGATTTGGGCGGGGCTGACTGTTGGTGCCATGCTTCTTCTAGCCCCAGATTGGTAAATAGAGCCTTAACGTCCCTTAGCCATTTTATTTTTGCCCAACCAGGGCAATTAATTATCTCCCGTAGGCCATCCGCATAGCTTGAGAGCTCTGGCACTCTCCAGATGCGGGCCCACAGTAGCAGGGGGCGTACTTTTGCTTGATCTTCAATCGCCCGGCAACCCATGTCCAGTTTCAAGGGTAGAATAGGGACAGAGGGACCGAGAGACATTAGGCTTCTCAGGAAGGCATTCTCAGCTCAGGTTAGCTCTTTCATGTTTGACATCCCCCAGAGCTCCGCCCCGTAAAGTGCTGCACTCACTCTGGCGGAGTAAATGTCCCTTACTGCCGCTATTAGTCTTGTAGATGCTGCTCTCTGCTCTTTCAACAGGGCCCCAGTCACTCTTTTTAAGCTCAGCAACATTTTGGTCAAGTGGCAGTCCCCATTTCATAGAATCCACCAAGCGAATGCCCAGATAGTCAAACATCTTGGTTCTTTCTAGTGCAACAGGCCCTAATGTTGGAGGGGGGCCGGACTTGTGTGGGGGGTTCAAAATGAGATACTTGGTTTTGTCTGTGTTAATACAAAGACCTCTCTGCTTGCAGAAGTTGTCAAATCCAGAAAGAAGCTGCTGGAGTCCCATTGGAGATTTTGACAAAAGTAAAGTATCGTCAGCAAAGAGCAAGGTAGGGATTAGGCGACCTGCCAGACGGGGCGCATCTGCTGGAATCTGGGTCAAGAAGTCCACCACCCCATTTACATATAAGGAGAACAGGGTTGGGGCAAGTACGCAACCTTGCCGTACACCTCTATTCACCTCTATTCTTGGGGTCTTTTGTCCATTTGTCCCCCAACGTATTTGGGCGTAGTTATTTTCGTGGAACCTCATGATCAGATGGAGCAAGTAGGGTGGCATACCGAGGTCACACAACACCTTCCACAAATTGTTTCTAGGCACCAAATCGAAGGCCGTCCGGAGGTCGATGAAGGCCAGATATAAAGTACCCTTCCCAATCGTGACGACCTTCCAGTAAATCATGAGTAGCCTTAGCGATTGTTCTATTGTCCCTGTCCCGGATCTAAACCCAGCCTGAAAGTCCGAGAGTATCTTATTCTCGTCTGCCCACTGCTGGACCCTAGATAAGAGGACCTTGCCCGCCACTTTTTGGGAACAGTCTATTAAGCTAATCGGTCTATAATTAGCTGGGTCATCTCTTGAGCCTTTCTTGTGCAGGGGGACCACCTCAGCTGCCATCCAGGAAGCAGGGAGGGGGGCGCCTGCCATAGCTGCGTTCAGTAGCGAGGCAATCAGCGTACCCCATTCGCTTATGTCCATGCGGAGAAGGTCGCCAGGTAGGCCATCAGGTCCAGCTGCTTTGCGGGGTACCAGAGATTTTATGGCAGTTTCAGCCTCTTTCCTGGAAAATAAGCTCTCCTCATAGCTGCCAACACCTTGATGAATCTGAGGTAGTGGGAAGTCCATCACTTCTACAGCAGGTGCAGTATACAGCTTTGAGAAGTGTGAGTGCCACAGATCTTCGGTTATATTGCATGTAATGACGGTGTCCAAGGGTCTGTGTTTCTTTCGTAACAAGTCCCAAAAGCCTTTTGCATTTTTTTCTGCGCTTGCTGCACGGAGCTCCTGCCAGAAGGCATCTTCCCAGTCTCTCCTGGCTGTATTAATTACAGATTTGTAGGACTTGCGTTTAGCAGCTATTGCTAATGCATCACCGCTCTTTACTGCCATGATTAGAGCTCTTTTTCCAGCACGGCACGCCGATGAATACCAGCCTGATTTGCCCTGTCGCTTATCATGGTTTTTGTTTCCCTTGGAGTTTGGTTTAACCATGAACAAGTCCCCTATCGCTGTCGAAACCTCGCTAAACATAGCTGATGTCTTGTGCGGGCTAGGAGGGTGACTTTCCAGAATTTCAGAAGCTGTGGCGATAACGGCTCTGATGCAGGATAGTTTTTCTTCATCAATAGCCACTTTGTCCCATTTTAAACGTCTGAGGCAGTTGGAAGGGACCACCCCCCCCAATGACCTCTGCTCAGATGCGGCAGGAGCTCCAAGTAATGAGCCACTGGCCCTCCACCAATGTATTAGGGATAATGAGAGTGCATTGTGATCACTTTCCAAGGAAGGCAAAACTATCATATCCTCCATGTGGGCCCACAAAGAAAAATTTAAAAGGTTATAATCTATCCTAGATGAGTGACCCACCCTGTTATACGTGTGTGCCCCCTCTAGGTCTGACCGTGTTCTCCCGTTGGCTGCTCTCAAGCCAAACTCTAGTGTGAGGGAATTCAATTGGACGATTGTGGGTGTCCACCTTTAGACAATTGGAAGATCGAGGGACGGGACGCCTCTCCTCGAATCTTCGTCAAACAGGTCCAAGGATTCATCGGCCATCAAAGGCTCGAATGTGCAGTTAAAGTCCCCCATCACCAAAATTAGTGAGTCGCCACGACACTCCCCCAAGACTGCTTCTAGAGCCAGGAGGGTTGGTGACGAGGCCCTCCCAGAAGCCCCTCGTGTGTAAATATTAAAAATCTCCAGCTGCTCAACTTTATTTGGGCATTTTACAGTGAGCCACATCAAATCTGGTGATTTTTGGGGATGATGGTGCACTCGCCATCCTAATGATATGTCGACCCAGACTAAAAGACCTCCAAATGGACGCCCTCTTCCTGATACTGGGATACCTGCCGGGACAAAGAAGGAAGCATATCCTACTCTGTGCCTTGGTTCCACACACCACGTTTCTTGAAAGGCACAGACGGCGTGGGGCTCTGTAAGCGCCACCCAATCCGGGGCGTCCAACTTGTTATTCAAGCCTGCCACATTCCAACTGATAGCCTTCAGGGTAGGACGAATCGGTGACCCAGCACATCCAGCAACCCTACTCGGGGCCCCCGAGTTTTCTACTCCTTCCATGGACTCAGTGAACTCAGTCCGATAGCCTAAGGGAGAGGAGGTGGGGGGGATGGGCGTGGGCTGGGACGCAGGGGGGGTAACTAATATCGAGGGAACCCTCTCAGCTGTGCACGACACATTAACCTTAGGTGGAGGGGCATTTAATACAATTTGATCACCAAGTCACCAACCCCATCCCTGGGGTGGAGCCGCTTGGGTCGGCGTCCATACCCTTACTCTAGCATCCAGGGTTGGATAGTGGGGATACCATGCACCTCTACCCCCATCCGGCAAAAACTTCTTAAACCCAGGTAATGGAAGAGGACGATAGAAGTACCCCAAGTCCCTAGTTTGTATGTCGCAAAAGTTGTGTGGCGACTGCTGACTGCAGATCATACCTGCTGCTCTGGGATCGCTGAAATTAATCAGCACGCAGTCCCCGGTTAAATCCTTGCGTCTATTGCCAATCCACCCCACACAACGGACATGGGCTATTCTGCCATCGATATGCCCTGGGAGAGGTCTATTTGATCTAAGCCAGGAGAGGGTCTTGTGTTTGAGGTCAGAGTACAACTCACAAGAACCCTCTTCAAGCTCCGGGACCCCCGTGAGGATTACCACATACAGTTGACACCCAGGGGGGAGACTAGCATTAGGTGTGCTTGTTTTTGCCCTACCCAATGGTAATTTAGCTGGAGGTTTAGCTAGAGATTTAGGCGCAACCTGACTGCCGGAGATGGGAATAGGTGGAATTACATTTCCATTCGGCGTGGTTGGCGTATTTTCAGCTACTTTTGAGGTTGAAGCTGTAGGCTCTGGATTGGGAGCAAAGTTAACCTTGGGGGCCTTCGGTGCTTGAGTGTTGGATTTTTTCCTTGGGGGGCCCAAACTGGGTCTAAGATTAGAGGTTTGTGGAGCGGGACTGATTCCTATATTAGGTTGTAGTATCTGTGGGGCCTTCCCAAGTACAGGCACTATATGACAAGACATTGGCTCCGAGGGTACTAGTGTTACTGCACCACTCCTTGACCCTCCATTGTCTTCTCCCTGCATCTTAGAGTGAAATTTAACCAATGACTTCACAGCATAGAAATTATCCAACATTGATTGCTCAAGGGTGGCTAATTTCCGTGTGAGACAATCGATCTTGTCTGCAAGGAGCATCACCACAGACCTAATTAGGCCCTCAACGTCTAGGGGTGGAGGGACAGTATCAGTGTGCACAGCCTGAGGAACTGGGGTGGTGCTAGGAGACGCTGGCGGGCATGATGTGCCTAGCGGGCAAACAGGGCCCTTGGGTAGTGTGACTCTAGTGTGAGTGTTAGTAGTTTTTGGGTGTAGAATGTGGTTTGAAGAAATACCCCCTTTGGTCATATTGTGCCTACTTAATTTGCTGTATGGTTTTAGAGAACCCCCCCTGCGAGGGATAACAGGGCGCTTTCTTTTCCTGGGTGCAGCAAATCCTGATGCTGGTTTCCCAGATGGAGCAGTTACTAGAGCTGCTACTAAGGAGGTGCTAGCTTCAATAGGTGCGGCTGTGGGGGGAAGGTGTAAAGCCTCGTTGGATGTAACAGAAGGACTTTGGGCGTTGTTGATCTCAAGATCAAGATCGTGATTTTGGACCCCCAGCAAGGGATTAAATGAATCAGGTGGGTTAGGGTGTGTTGAATCATGAGCAATGTCCAGTGCAATGGTCGATACCCTTTCTAAGCTTGCCCTAATCCGACTCACCCTCTCGTCAATGTCCGGTGAGTCAACTACCACAAATGGTGTAGATGGTACATTTACTGGACTAGGGGCTAGAGCAAGGGCGCCCAGAGATGAGCGCTTATGTGACAGGCCCATGGAGTCCCGGGATAGTCTTCGTTCAGCTAGGACTATCTCCTTTTCTACAATGGAGACAGCCTGAGTTATGAATTGATGCATTGTACCTGTGACTGTGTCTCCCGCAGCTTTCCTGGATTTACTAGCTCTAGTGCCTGTGGCCATGCTCCCGTTTTTCCCGTGCCCACTTAGCAGAGCCAAGAGATGTGGCCCGGCCCGGCCTCTTCTGGCCCCTGATGGCCAAAGATGTTCCCGCCCTTGTCCCGGGCTTCTCCCGCGATGCTCCCGCACAGCGGGGAAGGGGCGTCCCTTTATGGGGGCGTGAAGCGAGGGGTGGGAGGGGCAACAGGTCAGCAGGTGTGCCGGAAAGCAGGGACTCCTGGTTAGGTGAGTCCCTGCAGCGGCGCTGATGGTGCAAGCGTGATCCCTGCTCCCTCGAGTCCTTCCTGAAGGCTGTGAGCAAACGTGCTCCCAACAGCCACACAAGCCCAAAACTGCGACGCGGCACCCGCGGAGGGGGTGCGGCTAGTCGTAGGCGAAAGTAGCAACAGCAACCACAAGGAAACGCCGGTAAGCCCTCGGCGTGTGTGTATCCCGCTGAAGTGAGGAGCTCGAACGCTTTTCACCCTCTGAGCGAGGGGGGGGAGGGGCAACAGGTCAGCAGGTGTGCCGGAAAGCAGGGACTCCTGGTTAGGTGAGTCCCTGCAGCGGCGCTGATGGTGCGAGCGTGATCCCTGCTCCCTCGAGTCCTTCCTGAAGGCTGTGAGCAAATGTGGTCCCAACAGCCACACAAGCCCAAAACTGCGACGCGGCACCCGCGGAGCGGGTGCTGCTAGCTGTAGGCGAAAGTAGCAACAGCAACCACAAGGAAACGCCGGTAAGCCCTCGGCGTGTGTGTATCCCCAATTAATTAATTAAAAGCGGATTTACTGTTGCACTGCTGGAAACAATTCCACTGCAATCTAAATTAACTAGCATGATGGGGGCTTCTACACATACGTGGATGTCAGTTAGGGGAGGTGAATTTTCACCAAAAGTAGATGGTGTAATTTTCTTAATCAAGAGTGGATACACAGTCTATACTTGCATATCCTGTCTCCTCAAGAAAGGAGGTTATGGCATTTCCCAGTATCTTTAGCACAAAATCAAATTGTACTCCGTTTCCAAACGCAAAACCAAAATTCAAAAACATTTTAGCACATGGTTTCCATGATTTCATATAACCTACATAAAAAGGTTGAAACCTGTAGACAAAATGTAACTACTAATAAAATTCATTAAAAAAACAAAATCTGACACTAAATGGATCTAAAAAGGCAGGATCTATTTAATCTCCTAATCGCTTATGGATGTGGATGGCTTGGCAAATAAAAGCACATCATGATTACTGTTCGATAAAAGTGCACCGCACTTTCCATGGTGGTCTTTCATTAGGTGCAAATTTGCCAGACCGGGTCAGGCCAATTACTCTAGATTTTGGGGCTGTCCTGACATTACGGTGAAAATGGCCATCAGAGATCAGCAGGCCTGAAGGCAGAGCTGGATGTGGCTCTGTTGTCTGTACAGAAGCCGTCCTATGAACTTGTATACAGTGCTTGTTCTGCTAGAGTCAAACCACCTTTACTAGCCTACAACAAGGCAAAATGTATCTTTGTAGTGAACACTTCATAAAAATAATAAGGCTTGATTGTAAAGTGCTTGTGAGGCAATCTTAGTTATGCTAAGCCCACAAAGCAATTTAATTCAGGCAAAGTGAAAAACTAACTACTTACATGCAACAACGGTTTTGCAATGTGGTCCTGTACTAGTTTTGCATGTTGAGCATTCTAACATTTGGTAATTGGGTCCAGAAGAGCATATCTAATAACCAAGTTCTTACTTTGGGCACAAAACCTTATTCCTTCATGGGAGGGTAAATCTGAAAATATTTAGGGGCATGACCTGGAAGGGCAACATGGTGGACGTCCAGAGCTAGGTTTCCTGCTCACCACTTGCAAGATGGCTCGGAATCCTGGATGCTGGTGTGGCTGAATTATCCCCTTGGGCGCATTTACCTACCCTGAGGCTGCAAGGACAGGCATCATATTTACAACAATTGCATGGGGATGGTGTCACCACAACAATGTGGCCACCTTGCATGCCTGCAACAAGATGACAGACACCATCGGTAGACTACCAGATTCTGAAATAGCTGCATACTGTGCCGGAAATGTGGCGTGCTGCCCTGGCAGCAGTTCTGACCTGCACTGTAACTGAAGCAGAGGCCGGGAGCTTGAGACAGCCGAACAGTGGTGCATAAGGAGCCCGATAATACGTGGTCTGCTCCCCACCAGACCTGCATGTGGCAGGAGGGCTTGTAACAGGGATTCTGCACAAACACACAACTTAGGACATCAGTAAATTAGGGTGTGCCAAAACTCACCTTAGTACCCAAAATCCCCTACCAGACTATCAATCAGTCTCACATTAGCTCTTCGTCCTATAGCAAAGAAACCAATGATTAGACAACCTAGAACATGCGACTTAGAACCATGTCAGGAATGGTGGGAAGTGAACACATTTGTTATACGTTCATACCAGTCCACAACAGGAGTAAAATAGAGACACAGTAAGATTAAAATGTTTATTTTAACGACGTGATCTCAAGCGCAGTATTTTAATCAACATCAGCATACATATGGATAAAAATAATATGGACAGCATGGTTACAATTCCATAAAATACAAAAGGAGGAATCATGTTACAATGATAGTGCAAACAGGGGATGAAAAGCACCTATTTAAAGCACCCTCCCTATCTAGGAACTATGTATTATAAAACTATAGAAGGACTCTTGAGCTTTCTCGGGGGGGGACCCCATTTACCTGTCCGCTCAAAAGTGTAAATTACATCAGGACCGGTTAGTCTTCCTGCATGCCTGGAATCTTCCAAGTGTCTTCAATTCTGGCAAGTGTGCTATGATAAAGGCGCTAGAATCCTACTCGGCTTGCTGCTGCCAAATTGTTGTGTCTAGAATGTGTTACACGGACATGCCGATAAACAGGCTCGCACGTTATGATAACCTTGGCGGCTTAGCACTCACTGTACAGACTGGGGACACTATGTATGTCTAGAGAGGTCGAAAAACAAACCTTTTTTCATGTATAGACCTTCGTGAAAGCTAACTCAGCAAAAACAGCCAAGCAGTGTCGTGTGCAGAAGCAGCAAAAAGGAAAAATTGTGTTTAAACTTCGAATAAGTCATGTTAATTTAACATGCATGCAGAAAGAGGCCAATAAACCATACTACAGGCTGCGGAAGTAGCGACTCGAGTCCCCGAGTGGACCTTGGAGCTGGCACAGGTGAGTGAATGAGGTTCTAGGGGTCCCTCCTCTGTGAACCTTACACATATCCAGGCGGATGGGCCCCTCATCCTCTTCCCATTTCCCCTCCAATGTGCCCCAACTGGACTAAGACTTTCTTAGACTGGCTGGAAATTGTCTGGTAGTGGAAAAAATATTGAGGGCATGAGCAAGAGAACAGATCAGACCCCTCAGATTTGATGAGATTGTGATATGCAGGCATGTGGGCTGGAAGGGGGGAGCCCAAAGGACTAACTGGCTGATGGGGGACCTCACCCACATCTTGAAGATACGTTCTGGAATCATTGGGTCACATGCCATTTAGCTGGTACTCCAAATGGTTAACTGTAAACCCTCCTGCCCTACCCTGCAGAGGGAAAGCATTCATAGCAGCAATCGGTTGAGGAAAACCTCCCCCCACAACACCCAATTGCTATATTGTGGATACAACTGATAACTTTTATGAAACTGGTGGAGATGCTCCAATGTGGTTGGACCTAAACACCGCCTCTGTGAGGCCTTTGCTTGTGCGTATAACTCTTTGATTTTCCAGCAGGCAGGTTGATGGTCCCAGAGTCTCTTCGTCCGAGATCCTTCCAGGGGGATACCAGGCTGCATATGCTGCCTGCACTCACGGAGTAGCAGGTTGGGTTCTGGCTCATGCTAGGACTACCCTTTGTATCACCCAAGAGATTGTAGCCCTACATTCCCATATCTGGACGATGAGCGGTCAGCGGATGTTGACGGAGACCCTCCTGCTTCTCAATGAACTGAGACGCAATTGTCTTTACCCCAAATCTAATGGCTCCAGGTCTCACCTGTGGTTTGCACCCATAGAAACATCACCCTGCTATTCGAGCACACTGGCGGATGTGCTGCACCTGGCTCCAAAATCGGACCATGGGGTTTGACAAACCCAGGCACAAACTAAAATGGACAAAGTCATGGCCCATGTTAGTTTAAAAGCAACAAAAAAACCTACAATATCGGACAAAACCTTAGGGCCATGAAACTCCACTACATCCCTGCAAAACTCAAGGTTATCTATGACTCCACATCTATTTTTTTTAAGACGCATGATGTTGCCTGAGATTGGGTGACTGTTGAGAAACGCCTAAATTGTAACCAGGCCCCGCTGTGGAGCTTACCTGGCCAACTGGCTCAGTCCAGACAGGGGATGGAGCAGTCAGACCTTGTAGGCACACAAAGCACCGCAGAGCACGAGGAATAGCACAGGAAACATGGACTCCTCAGATTCAGAGAGTAATTGAACTAGAAAGAGCTGAAACTTGGGACTGGATTCCACAAGAGGCTCTCCATACCACATGATTTAGGGGGCTGTAGGAAAGTCTCAGGTGGTAACTTCTGGATGGTTTCTCAATTTCATACCAGTACCAATTTATCCTCTATAAAGGGACACTGGAATTGTTATTTTGTGGCCACAAATTTTTTTCTTGGGTAAAATTATGGATTTGCCACATAAACCATCATTTGCTGTATAATCTGGAGATTCACACAAAAAAATGCTCCTAGCTCAAACACATTAACAGTTAATAAAAACATGACCACACGTTTACCGGCATACTGGAAGGGCTTTCGCCAAGGTACGCTTGTCATCTTTGTTGGTTAATGCTATATTTTGGTATAAAGGCTAACTCTTTTTTCCCCAACAGTGTTACCATGTATCAAAATGATAAAATAAAGTAGATATACTATGTGCCACATTACGTTGCATAATTTGCCTTTCTTGCTGCACAATTTAGTCAATCCTGCTGCATAATTCCAGTGGCACCGTCTCAATATAATACCAAGCTATGGCATGAGAGTCTTATTAACGTTTACATCTAGTTTTGTATTTCTAGTAATAGGAGTAAGCCACAGATGCTTCTAGGGTGCGAGGTTTGGAGAAGAGTTGCGTGGAGGGATGGGGCTGGTTTTCACTGACAGATTTTTCCAGGTAGTCCAACATCCATCAACCGGACCTCAAGTACCCATCAGGTGTGGAAGAAAGCAGCGTTATTAACCTTGGCCTGCTTAAAGATTCAGATTTCGCAAAATTACACATTCAATCATGACACGGAATGTCAATGGCATACACAAGCACATTACATAGAGGGTAGTTCACCGATTTGAGAAACGCCATGCACGGTCTGCTTCGATGCTACAAGACACCCAGCTCATGGGCACCAGTTACTCCTTCCTTGCTTAGTATGGCAATAATGGAGTTTACCATGTGGGACACAGTAGAGGGTCCAGAGTAATGACTATCCCTTTGCACAAATGTAATGTAATGTAATGATGTCTTGTAAAGCGCATGAATCACCCCACATGGGGTATCTCCGTGCTGTAGACCGCTGGGGAACCCGTCCTGGCTTTCCCTGTGGGATGGTACCTACTGGGTATCTCCAAGGTGAAACCAGGCATCCCCGGTGTATGTGGGGGGCCGTTGTGGAGATGAGGCAAGCTCATGCCCAGAGTTGCCGAGTGTGATCCCTGGTTAGAGTAGGCACCGAGGCGAGAATGATCAAGTCCGCTGACCCTGGTCCACGACCCTGCCGCGTCGGGAATTGAACCCTGGTCCCGGGCCGTCCTCTGCTTCCGGGTCTGCCGCCTCTAACCAGTGAGCCATACCACTCCACTCCACTCCATTCCCCTTTGTTGAATGCAGGCTACATAGAGACCCACTTGGAAAATATGTGGTAGTAGGAGATCCCTTGAGGACAATCACTACAGACTGAGTGTCAACATTACCCCCTACTAATTTCCAAGTACACCTTTGAGAGCCTTAAGGAGCTTATTCTTGGACTACCTCAAGGAGTAAACATTGTATGGGTGACTAATGATATTATGGTGCCAGGTTGGACTGTACTGGACCCGGGGGACAAAACCAAGGGGAGAATTTGAATTCAAGACATGGCGTATGACCTGGGACTGTGTGATGCCTTGCAGATATGGAAGCTACAAACTCTTGTATATACCAATATGGAGCAGCCCACAAGACATCTTCACACTGACCTTCACAAAACAGCTGCACACATCCTACCTTCAAGATCACACCCTGATTGGGCTGGGTTTAGAACTCATGAGTTGTTTGGGTGGTGGGGAGAGGGTGTAGGGGCTTTGGGGTGTTGGCCAACCAGACTGGCACCTTAATGCCTGGTTCCTGGCAGACAATTGTTTCACACAATTTCTTAGTACAGGAGCTGAAGGCATATCTACACAAAAGGAACGATGGCCTCTCCCAGCATATTATGGGCTGCTGGCAAGGCAACCATACCAGGGATTGCTAGATCCTGAGGAGCAGAGGGAGAGAGAAATGTCAGATCTTCATATTGGAGACTGGCATCCTAGTTTTGGAGTATGAAAACCATGGACAATAGACTGAGCAGGAGGGGTGTCGCCTGGAACACAACAGGCCCACTCAGATAACTCTCTCTGAAAGGCAAGCATATGTTGGATGACCTCAGCTTGACGAGTTTATGAATGTGGAAGAAATCAAGTAAGCTCTTGTATTAGCTGCCGACAAAATGTGTGACTGCTTGCATGGTTCCCCATCACAAAGAATAACCCTACCAGACTTGTCTCTGAAGCGTCTGATATTGCTCCTGCCTTTGCAGACTGTTACTGCTCCCTCTACATGGCACAAGAATGATTAGGTACCTCAGTTTGCTTACAAATTCAGTCCATTGGGGCATGGCGAAGGAAG
Organism: Lissotriton vulgaris; assembly: GCF_964263255.1. NCBI lineage: Eukaryota > Metazoa > Chordata > Amphibia > Caudata > Salamandridae > Lissotriton > Lissotriton vulgaris. The sequence goes on from NW_028253358.1 coordinate 94,262, forward strand.
TTAAGGTTACTAGCTAAGCAGATTATATACTTCTGTTTCTTGCATATTCATTCATATTGCTCTGGAGCCCAGTCTTAACCTGGATCCCTAACTCAGGACCATTTATGCTAAAAAACACTGCATTATCTCGATAGATATTCTGAGCTGCCATTTAATATTCTGGGCAGGGTAGCCAGGGTCATTATGATATTTTTTACCGCAGTTCCTTTAAGTACTTCGGAAGTTCCTACTAATTATCTTCTAGGATTGGTTCCAGGAACTGCTCACCAGAATTTGATCCTTTTAATGGCTGAAACATACCCCGTTTATTAACTTCCCTGACCTCTTTTCAGGCATAAAGTTAACATGGGATGGGTGACTTGGTCCACTAGATAAAAATGACTGGAGGGAATCAAAGCATGGCCCTCCAAAGATGGTTGTTTTCTCTTTACGACTGACTTGTCCAGTTAAAATACCTCCAGATTACTTAATGTACACCCAAGCAGTTGTAGCATGCAAAAAAGCTCATGAGCCCAAGTGCTTCTATTGCCTCGCTTACAGAAGGCCAAGAGCCCTAGTGAAACGAGTTGGGGGTACACGCGGGTGGACAGCGCCCACCCACTATTTTCACAGGGTGAACGCCGAGCACCCGGCCAAGAAGTTGGGCCCCACTTAATGTACCCTACTCGTCCCTGTTCAACTTCCAAACACTGACACTTTCAACAGCGCCTGCACGTTGTCTGCTTTGGATCTGCAACATCATGCAGGCGGGGACGGGCCTTTATTTTAGACTCCTGCTGGGCCCATAACAAAGGACGAATATGAGGTGTCATCAGGACTCCTTTTGTTCAAGTCTCCTTGCGGGGAGCAGTCAGGAGCCTCACACTTAGAAGAAAATGCAGAAGAGGGGAAACCAAGGTTAGCACTTCACACATACTTGAGGCAGCTTTTTAAGTCATTCAGGCTTTGTTTACTAGAGATGAATGCACTATAAGAATATCAGATGTGTTGGTCTCTCCCACTATTTTCACAAAATAAATGTAATTTATATAGCGCTTACTATCCCCCGAGGAGGCACTGAAATAATTTAAGTACCACTATTTTATTTCTTGTATAGCGCTACTCATCCAAAGTCAGACGTCACAGTACATACTAAAGTCAGGGCTTGTGATGCCACTTCCTGCAATGTCAATTCCTGTGATGCCACATGTAATGTCATGTGTCGTGATGTCATGTGCTCTGATGGCACGCGCTGTGATGTCACTTGCATACTGAATAACTACGTTACTCCCCCGCTTCTCATTTTTTAAGGAATTGTGCCCTGCTTCTCACCCTGACCATGCTATAGGACACAAGTTGCTGTCAGTTGAGGGAAAGGGGTGCTGGTGCCAGCAACTGCTCTTTGTTAGGGCCCCCGGCCTTCCTGGAGCACAGGGCAATTATATTCCCCACTGGACCTACGGAAGTTGTATTGAGGCACAGAAACAAGCTATGACCCAATAAAGCAATGCACTTGCCGTACCTAGTGACTTTGGGACGGAAGTGGCTGGCAATAAACCTCCGGAGCCACCTGCTTTTGGGGTCCGACCTCCCACACCTTGATTTAGATACAGAGCAACACATCCGACCCAACCAGATAGCGGCACCAGCGCTAACTGCACTAATCTATTACAGCTGTCTCCAGCTCCATGGCTACAGGGAGAGGGAAGAAATGCCACTCCCCTCAGTGAAAGATATGCTACTTAAGACTCCCGGTTCTCACACAGAGGGCCCCACTCCAACTTCGGAAGCAGCAGATATGGCAGAACTGGATGGAACAGAGGCAACGCTCAATCACTCCTTCATCGAAAGCCCTCTTTACATCTTTGCGGGAAGACCTCCAGACCATAAAAAAGGAGCTTACAAATTACTTCAAGGACGTCCGTCGATATATCGATTCCCTGGATGACAGGGTGTCCACACTGGAGGACCACAAGTCAAGTCGGGGGAAGGAGATCAAACAGCTCCAGCAGGAGGTCCTCCGCAATCTACTTTTGGACCTGGAGGCCTATGCAGAGGTCTTAGAAAACGGGTCACACTGCAATAATATCCGCCTTAGGGGTATTTCATTTGGTGCAGAAGGAACTGGCATCACTGCATTCGTGGCTGACCTCTTTTGCACAATCCTCGATAAGCCGCCAGATTTAGAGGTCAAACTGGATCGCAACCACCGAGTGGGTCTTAGGAGACTTACTCTAGCACGCCCCGCCAGCATCCTGACGTGCATCCATGATTTTACACTGAAAGAATAAATCTACCAAATGGCCCGAAGTAAGCAGCTGCTGAAGTTCCAGGGGATACACCAGCCCTCTACCAAGATCTGGCTGCATCCACTCTACTAAAGCGCATTTATCGATGTGTCCTACTCCTGGGGGCACCAGCTTCAATTAATCTTCCGATTCCAGGGGGAACGTTGTAAACTCAGATCACTGAAGGAGGCATGCAAGCTCTTGGACATTTATGCCAATTCCCCAGACTGGTCTCAGCTAGCCTGACGAGATGGCGGATGCCACAGAACCTGCAGGTGTAAAACTGCCGAACAGTCACCCTAGAGGCTTCTTCCAGATACAGACACTGCGGCCAGAGAGCAGCGGGCAGTCTTGGCATCGCTCACCGACGACCCTGTAGACCTGCTATCGACCTGAACCTGGCTACGTCCACTTATCTTTGCTCATGCCCTTCTCCTCTATCCTCTCACGCATGCCGGGCAGTGGGCCAGGGCTCAGGCGGAGGAGGGAACACTGGTCACTATACCCTCTTCTTTCTTTCTACCCGTATGGCATAATGCTGTGGACATGGACACGAATGTTTCTGTATTCGTTAGATTGTGTCCAAGGGACTGTTTATGTCTTTTTTTCCTCCAGGGACCCTAACACTTTGGATCTCTCACGAACGTCTCACCCTGGAGGAGCCCTTTATCGCAGCACCTCCGACAATACATACCTGTAGCATTGGGCTTTATAGGGAAGCGCTGGATTATCTTCTTTCATCTATGCCCGGATTCTCACTCAATGTAAATGTGCTCAGTAACCAAACTAAAAGACATGGCATTATCTCCCATTTTGAAAAATCTTGGGTCCATACACGTCTTATACAGGAAATACCTCCTCACAAGTGATAATCAAAGGCTTTATTTTATTTATTTAGAAAGTTTTATAGAGCGCAAACAAGACCCTTACGGATAGGAGAGCGCTTTACAACAAAGTGAGGTTAATTATTTCAAGGTAGATGGTTATCCAATACATCAATCAGGTATACAAAACAGCTTGTGCATCGCGTTGAGTCAAGGCCAAGGCAACTATAATGACTAGGTAGTCGAGTGGGGATGTCCTATGACAGATGTCAAAGGAGGAATAATATAGTGACTAGGTAGTCGAATGGACATTTGTCATAGGAGGCACACTAGTGAGGGTAAGAAAGAACATCAGAGATTCATATGTCTATGTTCCTGTGAATTTAGCCATGAGAATCGATTTTACTTCCTTTTTGAAAGAAACAGTGGAGGGATTGCGTCTGGTTTCCGGCGGTAGAGCATTCCAAATCCTGGGTGTCATCCCTGAGAAGGATCGTGTATATGATTTATTCTTGCTGAATCTTTGTGGCTTCAGGAGTAGATTTTCTGCGCTTCTTGTGGATCTTATACCACCAGAGATTGTGAGTTTCTGTGAGGTATTTTGTCGCATTGTGGTGTAAAGCCTTATGCACAGAGGCAAAGACTGTAAGAAATTCCTTTCCAAGGACACACTGGGAACCTTTCAGGTATTTTTTAGAAGCCCTCACTCATCGACCTGGTCGGTGACATGCTTCATCATCGGGCCCACCAGGAGAAGCCGAATGCCTCCCTAGTGTGCTACAACGCCAGATTACTGCGGAGCTGGATTTTGTGACAGTGATGTGAATAAGTGATTTAAAAATGTCTGAAACTGTACCAACCAAAACATTTTATTCACTGGTCAGTTTAGACATGGCTAAAAGATGTGTGGGGGAACTACCATAAATTATGATGGAAGTTTCCACTTATAGTGGGGTCAACATGTTTCTGCCCTTTCGATCATTCAGCACACAGCCATGGACAGTAAGGAGCCTTCTCCTGGCAATGGGACCTGCTGATTGCAGGAGACTGGCATGGTTGACATCTGGCAGACCCTTCACCCCTGTGCTAGAGATTATACCTTCTATTCCTATGCTCATAAAACGTACACCAGGAACTTATACTTTCTAGACACACACAAGATCACCTCCCGGACCACCGCTGCTGAAATAGAACGTAGCTTGCTGTCAGACCATGCGGCGGTGACACCCTGGCTATTCCCCCAGCTAACCTGGCCCGAAAACATGGCGCCAGCGCGACTCCCACTTGCACCGCCATGAGTTTGTGAAACAAAGTCACCAAAACACTGGACGTCTTTTTGGCATTTAATGACACGCCAGACATCTGTTGCCACGCTATGGGAAAACCTAAAGCCCGCCATGTGGGGCAAATTTATTGAGATCACGGCAGGCAAATTTATTGCGATCCCGGCGGACAATAGGATCCGCTAGGACAAACTGATCAGCTTTCCCACCAAGTCCTTGAATTAGAGCACATATATAAAGGAACCGGTGTCAACTCAAAACCGCACGCTCGCAATTGGTGGAAATAGACCTGAACAGGTCAGAATAAGCAGCTCTTCACCTGCGGCAGATGTACTATGTCAGGGGCAATAGATGCGGGCGTCCTCTGACCAATATATTGCGCGCACAACGCCAGACTTCCAGATGGTACTAGATGCTGAGGGCGTTGTTATGCCTATTGCAACAACTGTAACTATTGTATACAAAAGTCTATTGTCTATTTGGAAAGTATTTAACTAAAGTAACTCATTCTGAGAAAGTATATTTTGATACCTATTGTTGGTTCTAAAATAAAACTATATATTTTGTATACAAACCATTGGCCTACAGTTTAGTTCTTGAGTGTGTGAGACCATTTGCTGACTGTGTGTATACCAAAGGCTTTACACTGTCCTCTGATACTGCCTTACTGCTCGACCGACCAAGCTACCACTTTAGAGAGTAAGGTTATATCTAACTTTAGCCTCTGCCAAAACTCTGGGGACTGTGCACCCTGTACCTTACTTTGGTCCAGTACATACAGAGCCACTTTCTTACAGACAGGATATTGATCTGTATGATGCACAGTGGTGTGTCATTGCCCGGTTTTGGAAGAACAGCAATAGACGCCGATAACATTTAGGAGACAACCACGGAAGCATCGCCAAAGGTGTTAAACGACTGAGCATAGGACATATAATAAGACTGAATGTTACATAAGTAGTTTTTGACAGGCAAATGCAGAAAGCACCTCCTCAATGAGGATAGGATGTTCTGGGTCCACGGCCTGTTCAGTTAACATGGGAGTGAATGTGTTTTGGAGATAATGGGATGGTGCCACCTCCAGCAGCTGTTGAGCTGTATAGAGGTCTTTATAAAAGTTGCGGAATGCCTCAACTGTATTGGGGGGGGGGGGGGGGGGGCGTCATCTCTACACTCATCATGTGGAGTCGGGGCTGGAGCCGGTGGCAGAGCCGCCGGGCCAACAAGATCTGGACACAGGACCGCCGGGCCGAAAGGCGCGCCTGCAGGAGCCCGAGGCCTGTAAAGGCGGTCCATAGCAGCAAGGAACTCTTGCATCTGTTCAGGAGTCGCCGACGGACCCGGGTATGGTGGGTAGGCCGCGGGACTCCCAGGCTCCAGAGGAGCCATAGGGGCGAGGTCCCTGTCCCCCTCGTTTGCCTCTGAGGAGCGACGGTGGACGTCGAAAAGCGGACCAGCTTCTTCGACTTTTTATGGCGACGCTTAACGGAATCCGAAGGCGAAGACTTGGAGTCCAAGGAGCGACAGCTCCGGTCCAGCGAGCGGTCCCGGGAATGGCCCCTAGACCCTGAGAGACGATGTCACAAACGCTGGGCCTCCAGCAACTTCCAGCGTCGCTCCCGCAAGGCCTTGGGGGCCATAGCACGACAGTCCCGGGAGTCGTGATCGGTCTCCAAGCAGTGGAGGCAAACATCGTGAGGTTCTGCCACCAACATATTTCGGCGACAGGCCCCACAAGACTTAAAGCCGGACATCCCTACGTGCACAAGGAGGTAAACAAGCATTTACAATGCAACGGTTTCGCCTTTGTAAAAGTTAGAGCTATTGGCATTGTAAATGACAATTTTTTTATTTATGTGTTGGTTTTGAAAACAGATAAATAAATGGCATTGCCATTTACAATGCCAATAGCTTAATCTCTCGCAACAGTAACAAGAATTCCCAAAACAAATACGCAACTCAACGCAAAGTACAAACACTTTTTCAATGACTGCACTGGGCTGTAAACAGCAACAAAGTCACTGCCTTTCAAAAGTTGGATTTCAGTTTGCATCTGCCATCAAGTAAGCAGACCAGGCAGAGAGGTATGCAACATGCGATTTATACAGTATTTCGGAAGCACGTCGGATCCTAGGCACTTGTGTAACTTTGAAGGATCAGGTGTTCCGGGTCCTGCATTGAAGTGAATGACACTTCAAATTTTCACTGAGGAGGGCTGTGACATTCACTGTTTCATCCAAACAATGTTGTGCCTAGCAGATATAGCAATGCAAATGGGGGGGGGGGGGGGGGGTGTCTCTCATACAGTATCCGCTTTGCATCACCTTCTCTCGACCTGTACCACCAAAACTAATATTCCCTTCCGCACCCCGATCTTGTGCCAGACCAAGGTAAGTGTATGTCCCCCCCATCCTTGATTTGTCCTCCAGGGTGATGTCCAGCAACTCACACTCCCTGTCACAGGAACCTCCATCCAGGGATTCCAGCCCACAGAGGTATTCGAGGATGCTGCATCAAACACCCTTCCTTCCCTTGTGCCACTGACAGTGATATGACTAATATCCCCCTCACCACACACGTATATTTCTAGATTAAAAAACCCTCCTCCAATCCAGACTTCCACGATGACATGCCGTATAATACGGCCGCCTTCTCTTCATGGTGCACCGCCCCAGGCCCACGGTCCTGTGTTGCAGTCTCTGTCTATGATGGCAGGGTAGTACTGTTCGCCACCTCCCCCTCCCCCCTTGTGGTGTCGATATGTACACTGGGGCCTCTGTTCCGGTATGCCGGATACCCTCTTCCCTCAAAGAAGGCGGGGCCTTCTCGCCCACAGGGAGTGGGAGCCGGTAACCCTCCCTCCCAAATCCGGGCTCCCCTTTAGCGTCCCGCGCTCTTTCGCACTCACCGTGGTGTGTCTGAGCGGCGGCAGTAGCACGGGCTCTCCCGGGCCTCTCTGCACGGGCTGTCAGGACCCCGGCGGCAGAGATAGGGCTGCCCGCAGCTGCGCCTGATTCGAAGAAGCACAAAGGAGGGGTCACGGAAGGAGGCGGGGGCGGGGGGGATAAATCTAAAGAAAAAAGAACCGGGGACACGGTTATACACATAAAACGAAGGGGGAGGGATAAACAAATTAGGGATATTAACGGGATGGTGGTCCCAAGGGAGGTAGCAAGGGGGAGGAGTCGGAGGGTATGGGAGGAAATGTTGACTATAGAGTGCATCGAAGCAACACTAGTGGAAGGGAGGAGCAAGTACGTGAGGGAGTAGTCTTTGGAAGCAATACTAAAAGGAAGGCAGAGAGAACAGAGCACACAGACTGAAGCCAAATAATCGGTCAACAAGCACTCACCTGTGCTTCCTCCGGCGGCCGTGGTCGGCAGGCATGGAATAACCAAAACAAACACACAAAAAAAAAATGAAACTCCGCCCACCGCCGCAATGACGACATCGCAGAGGTGGAGAGGGAAAAATTTGCGGGAACGCCCCCAAATCCGGTCCGGTCTTGACGGACAGATCCGGCTCCCAATGGCTAGCCGCCATTTAAGGAGCTAGCCAATGGGAGCCGGGGGACGGTCCTGAAGCCAATATTGTAAACAATAGATTTCGCCTGCGCGAACTGCTTGCGCAGATCGGCAGGTCGAAACCTAAAAAGTGGGGAGACAAAAGTCTCAAAATAGTGGTCAAAAAGTGACCAAGGTACACGCTTAATCAGGATCTGCACTTACTGGCGTGGAAAAAAAAGAACTGATGTCAGCGTGCAATGGTGGCGCCTAAGTACTCTCCGTGACGTCATCTCGGCGCGGACGTCAGTGACGGACGCGGAGCCGCAGGGCGCCACCTGCTGACGCGCAAGGGTACTTCTAAGCAAAACTTTCCGGATCCAGTCTGACGCCTAGGGATATTCTAAGGTAAGGAACCTATCACTAACTTGTCTCTTTCAGATACTTCTAATTATGCGAATGGCAAAATATGAACTTGGTTCCGTCTCACTCGAACTTGAACTCTGCGTTCCTAAACTTGCTTCCCTTTTTGTTCGTGGGCCGATCAGGGGAGGGTGTAGTGAAGACTTGGTTCTGCCTGCACACACTACTATGTAAGCATAAGAGTATTAAAATGTTTAAACGTAATTTTGCTACTTTGCCGCCTTTGCTCACAACACTACATGTATCTGGTGTTGTAAGTTAATCTGATGGGAACGGTCTGCTTACAACACCCCTAGACTTACTCGGCGACCTCAGTCGGTACATTTTGTGCTGCAGGCTCCAAGGTCAAATAAAATATGCTGTTGATTGAGGTCGATAGGCCCACACTCTAGAAACAACATGCACCCAGCTGCGAATAGCTGAAACTAGAGTACCTTTAATATTACACTGCATGCATGTTTTCAGGCACTTGAAGAAAAACTGTTCCATCTGCAGAGAGCTTGCTGATCCTGTGAAGTGATTCACCTCAGCTGATCTTGGAGGTATGGGGTTCCCCATTCAAGCCTGGAGACCTTCTATTATAAAACCTAGCTATTAGCCAGGGGAGGGTGGTCCACAAGGCGCGATAGGACCTGTTTCCACTATCATAACATGATTTTTCCTTTTGTGTTGTATGGAATTGTAACAATGCTGATTGTTTTATTTCTAATCATATGTCTGCTTATGTTAGCCAAAATACTGCATTTTAGAGCACGTAGTTGAAATAAACATTTTAAACTTAACTGTGTCTCTGATTATGCTGTGGTCTTGTATGAGAGAATAAACCAAAGAGTGTTCTTGTTTCCCACCATTCCTGAGAGTATTCTAAGTCGCTTGTTCTGGGTGGTCTAATCATTGGTAGCTTTCCAGTAGGACGGAGAACAAATGAGACAATGATGCTAGTCGGATAGGGGTTCTGGGAACTGAGGTGAGTTTTTCGTACACCACAATTCACTCAGTTCCTGGTTTCCTGTGCATAGTTCTGTGCAGGAGCAGAATCCCTGCAACAAGGTCTGATAGGACTTGCTAAACTGGAGGCCATATGCGCTCTCCTGCCTTGGTCGTGTAGCGGCCCTGAAAATGACCATGTATCAGTACTTGAGACCTTGTGTCACCTTCATTGTTGATATAGTGCATGGTCGTGGTATTGTTTGTGCTTATGAGCACTGCAGTTTTGTATCGTGGGCAGGAAGGCTTATAAGGCTAGATGTACTGCCACGAGTTCTAGCAAGTTGATGTGGAGAAGCAACTGAGATAGCACCCATTTGCTGCCGACTTGTACATCTTGCAGATGAGATCCCCAGCCCTTTAAGGAAGTATCTGTGGTAACTTGGGATATCAGAGTCAGGCCTGCAGAGATTTGCCTCTCAAATCCACCAGGACAAAGCAGTGTGCATCTCCAGGGGGAAGCAAACAACATAGTCGAAACAGTCTTATGTTTGAATCCATTGCTTGTCCAGTTCCTCTTGCAATTTATGCATTAAAAGGCTGAAACATGGTACAAAGGGATTGCAGGAGGACATCATTCCTACCAGGGATATGAAGAGTAGAACAGAAAGTGACTTTCTTCCTTGCACTAGACAGGCATGGTGAGCAAAAAAACTATGGATTTAGGCCCAGATCTCTCTACTGGGGTGAATGTATGACATTGTTATGCATCATGTCTATCAATTCCTCATTTAGCATTTGTCACCCCACATGGGACGGGTATGCCCAGAGGTGGGTTCCGTACTCTCCAAGCCACTAGAGTCAAGCTATCCTGGATGATGAGGGGTGAAACCCCTAAACTGGTCCGAGTAAGCTTGTTTCCAGTTCAGAGAGGACCTGGTCTGGCAGTTCAGGCAGGACTGTTCCCATTGGGCATAGGGTCAAGACTGATTTGAATATGGCTGTGTTCAAACTGGAATGGCATGGTGAGCAAAACAACGATGGATGTAGGCCCAGATCTCTGTACTGGGGTGAATGAATGACATTGGTCTGCGTTCTATCAATTGTTCTTTTTGCATCGGTCACCCTGAGTGGGACGGGTATATGTGAGAAAGTGTCTTCTTTCTGCATGGTAGCCCCCACTTTTTCCAGATCTGCTGATGTGCTTTAACTAAGTGTGCCTCTGGGCCCCTGTCAATCAGGTACCTAGGGCCTATGTTCTTTCCCTAAAACTGCACTGAAAACAAAACCCAATTGGCATCCTGGGCCACAGGTCAACCCCTGGTAAATGGTACCACAGGTACCCAGGGCACTGTTGTTGTATGGCGTTTTAGGATCAGAGTGAATTTTCCAGATTCATGCCTTTCTATAGATACAATTCACACTGCCCTAATATAGGAATAGAAATCATTCCCTTATTAAGACAAAGCCCAAGCAGACCAAATACAGGCAAGAAGACATCCACCCATATCAAAACGTCACAACGATTTCTTGGAAAATCTGCTTGAGCAGTCAGGGATCTTTCCTTGCTAGAATATTGATTTGTCCTAGAACTCATATACTTTACAAAGAACTACTATTCCCTTGGGGTTCTTTCCTAACGTTATTATGCCCGACTTTACGTCAAACTAGACACCTTCAAGGTATAAATATGCCTTCACTTCCTCTAGCAACACACAGTGGTTCAGAGCAGTTCGACTATCTACTTGCCCAGGGCAGCTCGCTGCAGCAAGTGCCGAAGGAAGTCGACCCTCCAGCTTGGGAAATAGAGTCCGAAGACTGAGATACCAGACCTCCTTCATTCTAAAATAAGGTATGGAGCTGATTAGAACGTAGAGAAACCTTGGACAGATTCTTAGCAAAGAAAACGAAACCTATGCTACACCACACTTACTCCTTCCCGCGTACTAGGCTTAGGTTAGGTACATTGGGGTAGGCGTATTTTAGAAGCACCAGTTGAGTACTTTTAGCCCTTGTTATTTAACTATGCATTTTTATATAGTTTAGAAACCATACAATGCTCTTACAGTATTTTATAATATTGTTCTCGCTGTACGCATTATACTTTGTACTCTGCATTACAATTGTAGCAGTTCACCTTATTTGCATGAGAAAGACTGTTCAATAAAACCTCTTATTGAACCTCTGTAGAAACAAAGCATGCACAAGTGACTGAGTGAAGTACTGATCTATTGTTTCCACGACGCTAAAGATACTTTTCTTATTCTTGGGAAACAAAGTTCATTTTATGCGGTTGTCAGAAACTAATCCCTGCTTGTTAACTCGAGAAAGTTTATAGTGACCTCTGAGCTAGCTGGCATTCACTATTAAGATTAATTTATTCTCTAGAGACCTAGTCGACCTCAGTCCTACGTCTAATCTATAGGATATATTATTCCAATGCGCAGAGCCTATTGGGAAAATAGGAGCTACTCTACATTGTGACCAAAGAAGACCCTTAAGGGCTGGAGCACTTATTGTGCCACCCTTAGAGGTCCTGTACCACTACACTCACACTGCCTTTGCAGGCTGCGTGTTTTGGTGCAGAACAAAGTAAAGAGTCTACATGGCACACAACCCACTGCCCTGGCATAGATCAGTCACCCTTCTAGCTGGGTGCACTGTACCAGTGGTGAGGATACAGGTGCATGAGCCCAGTACCCTTACAGTGTCAAAGTCCATTCTTAGACATTGTAAGTGCAGTGCTGCCATTAAGAGTATATGGTGCTGGGAGTTTGACATTACGTACTTCACAGCACCATAATGGCTACACTGAAAACTGAGAAGTTTGGAATCAAACTTCTCAGCACATTAAACCCACACTGATGTCAGTGGCGGAGTTAATGGAAAATGAACATAGAGGGCATCTTAGAGATGCCCCCTGAAAACCAACCTACCACTAGTGTCCAGGCTGAGAGGCTGCTTTCAGCTGCCACCAACAGAAATGTTTCTGGACCCCTGGGTTGAGAGGCTGCTGCTCTTGGGCCTGAAACTATGCACATCCTGGGACAAGGTGCCAAGCCTCCTCCCCCAGGCATTTGTCACCCCGAGTGGGATGGGTATGCTCAGACGTGAGTCCCATGCTCTCCACACCACTGGAGTCAAGCTATCCTGGCTGAAGACGGCTGATAGCCAGAAACCGGTCCTAGGATGCTTGATTCCGGTCCAGGAAAGACATGGCTTGGCAGTTCGGGCTGGACTGTTCCCATGAGGCAATCAATCAATCAATCATTGGCATTTATATCGCGCACTACTTACCTGGAGGGTCTCAAGGTGCTTGGGGTGGGGGAGGGGGGTCCGCTACTGCTCGAACAGCCAGGTCTTGAGCTTCTTCCTGAAGGAGAGGTGGTCTTGGGTCAGGCGTAGGTCGTTGGGAGGGAGTTCCAAGTCTTGGCGGCAGGTGGGAGAAGGACCTTCCTCCTGTTGTCGCTCTGCGGATGCGGGGGACGGCAGCCAGGGCGTGACTGGTCGAGCGGAGGTGGCGTTTGGGAGCGTAGAAGTTGAGGCGGCTGTTGAGGTAGGTCGGGCCTTGGTTGTGTAGGGCATTGTGTGTGTGGGTGAGGAGCCGGAAGGTGATTCTTTTGTTGATCGGGAGCCAGTGCAGGTCTCTCAGGTGTCTGGAGATGTGGCTTCGTCTGGGGACGTAGAGGATGAGTCTCGCCGAGGCGTTCTGGATCCGCTGGAGTCTCTTCTGGAGCTTGGCGGTGGTTCCGGTGTAGAGGGCGTTGCGGTAGTCCAGTCGGCTGGTGACGAGGGCCTGGGTGACCGTCTTCCTGGTCTCGGTGGGGATCCACCGGAAGATCTTACGTAGCATGCGCATGATGTTGAAACAGGACGAGGAGACAGCGTTGACTTGTCTGGTCAAGGAGAGGGAGGAGTCCAGGATGAAGCCCAGGTTGCGTGCGTGGTCTGTCGGTTTGGGTGCGTTGCCCAGGGCGGGGGGCCACCAGGAGTCGTCCCAGGCAGAGGGTGAGGAGCCCAGGATGAGGACTTCCGTCTTGTCTGTGTTCAGTTTCAGGCGGCTGGTCGTCATCCACTCGGCCACGTCTTTCATCCCTTCGTGTAGGTTGGCTCTGGCGGTGTCGTTGGTCAGGGAGAGGATCAGCTGGGTGTCATCGGCGTAGGAGATGATGTTCAGGTTGTGTTGGCGTGCAATGGCTGCAAGGGGGCTCATGTAGACATTGAAGAGGGTGGGGCTGAGCGAGGATCCCTGAGGGACGCCGCAGATGACTTCCGTGGCTTCTGGTCTGAATGGGGGCAGGCGGACTCTCTGTGTCCTTCCGGCGAGGAAGGAGATGATCCATTCCAGTGCTTTCTCTTTGATTCCGACGTTGCTGAGGCGCTGCACTAGGGTGCGGTGGCAGACAGTGCCGAATGCCGCGGAGAGGTCCAGGAGGATGAGGGCCGCTGTTTCTCCGTTGTCCAGCAGGGTTCGGATGTCGTCGGTGGCAGCGATGAGGGCGGTCTCGGTGCTGTGGTTGGCCCGGAAGCCTGACTGAGATGGGTCGAGGTATCCAGTCGTCTCGAGGAAGGCTGCCAGTTGCTTGTTGACGGTCTTCTTGATGACTTTGGCTGGAAACGGGAGGAGCGAGATGGGGTGGTAGTTCTTGAGTTCGGTGGGGTCCGCCGTTGGTTTCTTTAGTAGAGCGCTGAGTTCGGCGTGCTTCCAGCTCTCAGGGAAGGTGGCGGTGTCGAAGGAGGGGTTGATAATGTCCCGCAGGTGGGGTGCGATGACAGCGTCGGCCTTGTTGAAGACGTGGTGAGGGCAGGGGTCGGTTGGAGATCCGGAGTGGATGGAGTTCATCGTGCGGATGGTGTCTTCGAGGTTGATCGGTGTCCAGGCGTTGAGGGTGGTGGTGGGGGGCGTTGGTGTGGTCGTGGGGAGCGTTGTTTGTGTGCTGAAGCTGTTGTGTATGTCAGCGATCTTGTTGTGGAAGTAGGAGGCGAGGGAGTTGCAGAGGTCTTGCGATGGGGTGATGTCGTTGGTTCCGGCGTTGGGGTTGGAGAGCTCTCTCACGATGTTGAAGAGTTCCTTGCTGTTGTGTGTGTTGTTGTCCAGCCGGTCCTTGAATGCGGTTTTCTTGGTGGCACGGATCAGTTGATGGTGCTTTCGGGTGGCGAGCTTGAGGGTGGTCATGTTGTCCGGTGTTGGGTCTCTTCTCCAGGCTTTCTCGAGGGCACGGCAGTACTTCTTGGAACTCTTGAGTTCGTCGGTGAACCACAGGGCCTTCTTGCTTCCGGGTCTGCTGGGCGGGGTCCTCCGAGGGGCGAGTTCGTCCGCGCAGGTGTAGATCCATTTTGTGAGGTTGTCGGCGGATTGGCTGGGGTTCGCTGAGCTGGCGGGAGGGTGCTGGCTCAGGGATGCGGCGAGTTGGTCGGCTGTGATCTTGTTCCAGCTTCTTCGTGCGGCCTGTGCTGGTGGTGGTGGACCGTGGTTCTTCTGAAGGTGAAGTGGATGCAGCTGTGGTCCGTCCAGTGGAGTACAGTGGCGTGGCTGAAGGCGATGTCTTTGCTGGACGAGAAGACTGTGTCGAGTGTGTGTTCGGTGAGGTGGGTGGGGGTGGTCACCAGCTGCTTGAGTCCGAGGGTGGCGAGGTTGTCAAGCAGGGTGGTGGTGTTGCGGTCGTTGTTGTTCTCCAGGTGGAAGTTGATGTCCCCGAGGACAGGGTCAAGGCTGATTTGCATATGGCCATGTCTGAACTGGGGTGGGTGGAGTGCAAACAAACGATGGATTTAGGCCCAGATCTCTGTACTGGGATGAATGTATGATTTTGTTCTGCATTCTGTCCATCATCTGTTGTTTTTGCATCAGTACCATTACAATGTCAAAGTCCATCCTTAGACATTGTAAGTGCAGTGCTGCCATTAAGTGTATATGGTGCTGGGAGTTTGACATTAGGTACTTCACAGCACCATAATGGCTACACTGAAAACTGAGAAGTTTGGAATCAAACTTCTCAGTATATTAAACCCACACCGATGTCAGTGGCGGAGTTAATGGAAAATGAACACAGAGGGCATCTTAGAGATGCCCCCTGAAAACCAACCTACCACTAGTGTCCAGGCTGAGAGGCTGCTTTCAGCTGCCACCACCAGAAATGTTTCTGGACCCCAGGGTTGAGAGGCTGCTGTTCTCAGGGGCCTGCAACTATGCAAATCCTGGGACAAGGTGCCAAGCCTCCTCCCCCCAGGATGGGCAAGGTTCACGAAGGGGAAGCTTCAAAGAGTTGCCGCCTTTGTGAGATTCCCCAGGGCACTTGCTGCTTTCAGCAACTGGTCCCCACTGGTTCTGACCCCCACTGTGTGAGAAGGTGGCCTGATATGCAGTGGTCACTATTCTAGTGCCCACTATGTATCAGTCCAGCAACCCTTATTGATGATTGGTTGTAAGTCAACCTTATAGACCAGCTATCCTAGTAGCATGGATACGAGCAGTCTAAGGCTAAAGACTCGAGAGGGCGTGTTAAGCCAGCTGTTTACCACACATATACCCCTTGAATACCCAGTGAAAGGACACCACACAAGTGTTATGAAAATAAACAGTTATTTATTAAAGATCACAACAGCCCTGTACTCTTTATGAGGACAGGGTACTAAGCACAAACCAAAACTCTTACAAAAATACTTAAGTTAGCACAGTATATACAAATGCCCGAGGGGCACGGAAAACCATATACTCTGAAAGTGGAATGTGAAATTCCTAGCAGGTAAGTACAGTACTAATAGCTTTTGGAATCGCTAGGACTTGACTAGGGAATCGTTAGATTACGACTAGGAGGCCTAGGGGACTCGGGTGCAGTGTGTGCACTCTCACGCGAGATGCGGACAAAAGTCTATGGTAGCTAGGAAATAGAAAGTTAGTGTTCTCGGGCGAACCCGACCTGGTAGGGAGAAAACGAAAGTAGATTCTGACCCTTGGATAGTGAGGCTATGCTGGGGCACCGAAATGCCGAAGTTACCAAGCCCAGGGGCTGCAGCTGCATAGGTCTGAAAAGACGTCGGGAATCCTCGTAGACGGACCAGGAGCCGGAAGAAAAGATGCTGGCCGGTGACCAGTGGAGAAAGTTCAGTTGGATCCAAGCCTGGATCTCGAAGATAGATGACACCTGAAAGCAGAGGGGACCAAGTTCGAGACTACTAGCCAGTAGTCAGTGGGCACCAGGAGGGCACCGGATGGTAGCCACCTCGACAAGGTGAGTGGGTGACGCTGTAGCTCGAAGATCTCACGGACCAGGAGGCGTTGTCGGCGACCAGGATGGAGGATCGAGCTGTCCCACGAAGATAGAAGCTGTCGGCGTCGCTGGACCCAGGATTGGGCAACAAAGCCTTGGCAAATTCAAGCCCACGCGGTGGACCTAAAATGGCGTCTGGAGTGGACCAGGAGGGTCCGGGGTGCCTCTCTCGAAGAAGGAAGCAAGGGCCAGCCTGGAGCAACCAGACCAGCAGCAGAGATGTCGTCGGGCGTCGTTCGGAAGGCCACAAGCCAGCCGGCTAGTAGCCAAACAACGCGGTGCACAGCAAACAGCAGAAGGGCCCCACGCAGATCGTGGAGATGCAGGGAGGCTGACCTTGGGTGCTGGAGCTGCGCAGGGTCGGGGCTTCTCGGACCCCAAAGCACTCACCAGTGGAGGACACGGTGGGCTTGCAGTAAAGATGTCGTGCAGTCTTGGCGATCGTCGGTCCCTCGAGGTCTCGTCGCACTCACGGTTCTCAGCTTTGCTGTAGAGGTGAGTAGAGGTCAGAGGTGCCAGGGAAGCCGGGTCTCGTCGAGCTGGGTCGTCGGATTCGTGATGAAGGACTTGCAGCAGACCGCAGTGTTCTTTAGGATGGTGCCCGCTTGATGCAGGGTGACTACTCCTTAGCCACAAGGGAGAATCTTGAAGAAGAAATCGTGAAGTCCTTTCGAAGAAAGTGGTATCTTGATTCCAAAGATGTTCTAATTTGAACAGGGGGCCCGCTCCTATCTTTATACTAAAAAAGGGGGCTGACCCGGTGACTAGGTCCTGCCTATGGGTGGGACCAGGAGGGGGGTGGTTACACCCCTCTCCCCTGCCGGACTTCCCCAGGCCAGGGGCTGGTGTGCCCCTGGAACTGGTTCTGACTGGCCTATGCGTAGTGAGCACCGGGGTGCCACTCAGCAGTCACCTTCCTGAAAAGCCCTGCCTACCCAGGATACACAAAACCATGTCTGGGACGGTGCTAGCACCGCCCCGGACAGGAAACCCTTTGTCCAGGCCTCCCTCGCTGGAAGGACTCCCAGCAGCCGGAGGTCAGACTCGTGTCTGTGGTGGCAGCATCCATTTTGTGGAGCTGAGGCTTTGCTTAACTTTAACCGGGGTTCACAGTTACATACATGTCGTGTCCCTCTAGAAGGGTGGAATGCTAACCCCGTCGCCAGAATTGGCGAGGGGTTAGTATTCCAATTCGTATGACACCTTACTCGACATGTTTTGATAAAGCAGTACCAAAGATAGCATTTAACCGCGAGGATTATAATGCACTTAAGAGTATATGGTATGCGATATCATGGAACAGCTATTAGGACTTGATTCCGCACGCTGCAGACAGGCTCAGCTCATGCCAGAGCACCATCTCACACGATTCCAAGCACTCTGCCTTCAGGATTGTTAAGGCCTGCCATAGGAGTGACTGATAGCAATCTGTGTGTCCATTTTAGGGTTAGGTATAGGTATACTACACCTACAGCAAAGGGTGATTACACGACTTTGCCCCAGCTGTCATGCAGCCAGTTGTGTCAAATTTAGGAGGCCAGCCAGGGGTGGCATAATACATGCTGCAGCCCCTGGCAGCCCTGGGTACACCCATGCCCTGAGTTACAGGGTCTGATAGGGTGGCCCAGTACCAATTGGAAATGTACCTAGGGTACATGGAATCCATTTTAAAGAGAGAGCAGTAGGCCTGGGGTCCTGATTGGCAGGGTCCCAGGTCGACTATGTCCAAAACCAGCTAAAACACAGGGCAAAAAGTTGGGGGCAACCATAGTCAGGATGTACCTTCCTACACAACCCCCCCCCAAACGAAAGGAGATAAGGCTATCCTTGTCCAGGTAAGCCTCTATTACCTAAGTGGCCATATAAGGAAGGACCAGCTCTGGCTTGGTTTCCCCCTGTGTCATGGTCCACTAGGCAACCCCTCACCCTAAGGGTATCTGAGGGTCTCCACCATAGGGAATCTCTGTCTCTGGTGTGTCTTGGGAAAGAAGAAGGCTGATGCTGGGATGGAGTACTGAAGTGAGGCTCCTCTACCTTTGGGCTCAACTTCCTCCAATCACCATTCATCATGTGTGCCTTTCTTTCTTTAGCTGAGATGCACTGAGCTCTCAGGGTCAGCCTCTGGCTACCTAAAGCTGGAGGCTGAGTCCCTCTGTTTGGCTTACTGGAGGGACAGGTCAGGTCTGGGGTTTTTAGGCCCCATGTTTGGCTGTGCCCAACAGTGTCCAGCTGTGGGAGTTCCCTAACTACTTTTAAGGGGGATCCCTCAGGAGTCTGTTCTATTTTCACTTGGCTAGGGTTACCAGCTTCAGTGATCCTAATCTGCTGATTAAGGGGTTCTTTTGGACAGGGGGCCCTTTGGGGTCCACCACTGGCCTCCCTGTCCTCTTCAGCCCTGGGCTGACTGAGGCAGGGTAGAGAGGTGCAGGTTACCTGCTCCAGACTGGGTCCCACCTGGGAAGGTTCCACTGCCATCAGGGGCTCTGCCAGGCTAGGCCTGACTACCTCTGGGGCAGTTCCTTCAACAGGGGTAGAGTCCGTTCCCTGAGGAGGCTGGCTCTCACCTAGTGTCTGGGAGGGGGAAGTCTTTTCTTCCTCCTCAATGCTCTCTGTTTGAGTGGAGTGATCCATTGTTTCAGGCTTCACAACCTCACTATCTGTTTGAGTAGAGGCTGAGACCATTTCAACCTTGCTAACCTTTTCAGGAGGGCACTCAGTTTGTGTTTGGGCTGTGACTGTCACAGCCCTCCTATCCTGCTCTGGAAAGTCTGTCTGAGCCTGGGCAGTGGCTACCACTGCCCTTCCAACCTTTTCAGGGAGGAATGGTGCTTGGACTGGGGCTGTAGCTATTACTGCCCCACTAACCTGTCTGGATAGGCCTATCATTCTGGAGTGAGTTTCTTGCTCCACCTCAGCCCATGCTGAGAGTTCCAGGTCATTCCCCAGTAAGCAATCTACAGGTAGGTTATCTGTCACTGCCACTCTCATGGGCCCTGTGACATTACCCCAGCTGAGCTTGACTACTGCCATGGGATGCCTTCTCTTCACTCCATGAATGTCTGTCACCTGATAAGTAAAACCAGGGGTCAGTTGAGCAGAGGGGACCAGATGGTCACTCACCATGGTGAGGCTGGCCCCTGTGTCTCTGAATGCCTCAACTTTCTGACCATTCACTAAAACTTCTTGTCTATACTTTCCCAAAATGTGGGGTCCAGTAGTGAAGTTGGCAAACCCCATGCCAGTCTCACAGACAAGAGAGTGATCAGGGAACCTGGCTAGGCCATAGTCCTCCTGATTGCCCAAAGTAATGCCCACCACATTCTTGGGGGCACTCCCACCACCTGGGGGATTACCACTAGTGGTAACAGGAGGTTTAGGAGTATTACCTGGGGGTATGTTTCCCTTATTACCATTTTTAGGGCAACTGACATCACTTTTGTAATGACCCACCTGTTTACAGGTATGGCAATAAGGTTTCTTTTGTTCTGAAGGAGTGTTCTGGGACCCACCACCCTTGTTGGAGTTTTGGGGCCCTTGGGAAGTCTTCTCTGAGGATTTATCCCCACCCTTCTCTTGAGGCTTGGTTGATTCCTTTTTCTGGTCACCACCCTGGTTTTTAGGCCTAACCCTGGTTCTGACCCATTTGTCTGCCCTCTTACCCAATTCCTGTGGAGAGGTCAACTCAGAGTCTACCAGGTGCTGATGTAATAGCTGGTTCTGACAATTATTTAAGATTTGCTCCCTCATAATTAGATTGTACAATCCTTTAAAATCAGTAACCTTACTACCCAGTAGCCAGCCTTCAAAAGCCTTAGTGGCACAATCAACGAAGTCAGTCCAATCTTGAGACTGAGTTTTCTGGGTGTCTCTGAACAGCATCCTGTATTGTTCAGTGGTTAAACCAAACCCATCAACCAGTGTATTCCTCAAGATTTTGTAGTTGTTAGCATCCTCCACCCTTGTGGTGAGGAGCTTATCTCTACCTTTACCATCAAAGGAGAGCCACAAGATAGCTGCCCACTGACTTTGGGGAACACCCTGCACAGTGCAGGCTCTCTCCAAAGCAGTAATCCATTTGTGGATGTCATCCCCTTCTTTAAAGGGGGGCACTATCTTATTCAGGTGCTTTTTATCAAAACTCCTTTCCCTATTGCTAGGATTATTGCTGCCACCAGTGGGCTGTAGCCCACATAATTCTTGCTCTCTAGCAAGGGCAAGTCTCTCTTTGGCCAGGGCAAGTTCTTCCCTTTCAATCCTCAGTTTGACTGCCCTTTCTTCAGCTTCATACACTCTCCTCTTAGGGGAAGACATCCCTCTATGAGAAGAGTTGAGAGAGCCATTGGTTCGAAAGGATCTGTTAGAGCCTCTTGATAGAGACCTAACTCGTCCATTCCCAATGTTAAGCTGACCTGAGAGTGGGCCCAGGGGTCACCCAGTACCAAGCTCATGTCTGCTTAAGTTGGACCTGCTTAGTCTACTGACTTCTAGCTGTCCCTTATCTGCCTCATCCCCAGACAACTCATCCTCATCCTCAGCATCATCTGCCTCATGGAGGGGATGGATATCAAAGGGACCCTGTAAGGAGGGCATACTTCCTTCTGGATTAGAAGGGTCTGGGTTACCAGCCCTACTGGCATCATAAGCCTCTAAGAGACCAATCAGAAAGGAAGTGGTGGGGTTAGACCCCTGTTTTAGTTTCCTGAGAGTACACACTTGTCTCATCTCATGGAAGCTAAGAGCAGTATATTTAGAAGGGACCTGTGGAGGGTCCACTGACACAAGGGGATACTCAGAGTTTCCTCCTTTGTCCGACATACTGTTTCTAGTGTGGTGTAAGTGATGCACCTACCTACACTATGTGTTACCTACTGATCCCTTGCTAAGAGTTGCAGCCAAGGTGTGCTAGGCCTTGAGGAGCTACAACAGCTGGTTCAGTAGAACTCAGAGTATTCTAAGCTTTAGTTATATGTACCTAACAGTACTTATGTGATCTTTCAACAAGATATTCTTAGGATACGTGTGGTAAAACAACAGCAAGCTCAAATCCCACCGCTGCTCACCAATGTGAGAAGGTGGCCTGATATGCAGTGGTCACTATTCTAGTGCCCACTATGTATCAGTCCAGCAACCCTTATTGATGATTGGTTGTAAGTCAACCTTATAGACCAGCTATCCTAGTAGCATGGATACGAGCAGTCTAAGGCTAAAGACTCGAGAGGGCGTGTTAAGCCAGCTGTTTACCACACATATACCCCTTGAATACCCAGTGAAAGGACACCACACAAGTGTTATGAAAATAAACAGTTATTTATTAAAGATCACAACAGCCCTGTACTCTTTATGAGGACAGGGTACTAAGCACAAACCAAAACTCTTACAAAAATACTTAAGTTAGCACAGTATATACAAATGCCCGAGGGGCACGGAAAACCATATACTCTGAAAGTGGAATGTGAAATTCCTAGCAGGTAAGTACAGTACTAATAGCTTTTGGAATCGCTAGGACTTGACTAGGGAATCGTTAGATTACGACTAGGAGGCCTAGGGGACTCGGGTGCAGTGTGTGCACTCTCACGCGAGATGCGGACAAAAGTCTATGGTAGCTAGGAAATAGAAAGTTAGTGTTCTCGGGCGAACCCGACCTGGTAGGGAGAAAACGAAAGTAGATTCTGACCCTTGGATAGTGAGGCTATGCTGGGGCACCGAAATGCCGAAGTTACCTAGCCCAGGGGCTGCAGCTGCATAGGTCTGAAAAGACGTCGGGAATCCTCGTAGACGGACCAGGAGCCGGAAGAAAAGATGCTGGCCGGTGACCAGTGGAGAAAGTTCAGTTGGATCCAAGCCTGGATCTCGAAGATAGATGACACCTGAAAGCAGAGGGGACCAAGTTCGAGACTACTAGCCAGTAGTCAGTGGGCACCAGGAGGGCACCGGATGGTAGCCACCTCGACAAGGTGAGTGGGTGACGCTGTAGCTCGAAGATCTCACGGACCAGGAGGCGTTGTCGGCGACCAGGATGGAGGATCGAGCTGTCCCACGAAGATAGAAGCTGTCGGCGTCGCTGGACCCAGGATTGGGCAACAAAGCCTTGGCAAATTCAAGCCCACGCGGTGGACCTAAAATGGCGTCTGGAGTGGACCAGGAGGGTCCGGGGTGCCTCTCTCGAAGAAGGAAGCAAGGGCCAGCCTGGAGCAACCAGACCAGCAGCAGAGATGTCGTCGGGCGTCGTTCGGAAGGCCACAAGCCAGCCGGCTAGTAGCCAAACAACGCGGTGCACAGCAAACAGCAGAAGGGCCCCACGCAGATCGTGGAGATGCAGGGAGGCTGACCTTGGGTGCTGGAGCTGCGCAGGGTCGGGGCTTCTCGGACCCCAAAGCACTCACCAGTGGAGGACACGGTGGGCTTGCAGTAAAGATGTCGTGCAGTCTTGGCGATCGTCGGTCCCTCGAGGTCTCGTCGCACTCACGGTTCTCAGCTTTGCTGTAGAGGTGAGTAGAGGTCAGAGGTGCCAGGGAAGCCGGGTCTCGTCGAGCTGGGTCGTCGGATTCGTGATGAAGGACTTGCAGCAGACCGCAGTGTTCTTTAGGATGGTGCCAGCTTGATGCAGGGTGACTACTCCTTAGCCACAAGGGAGAATCTTGAAGAAGAAATCGTGAAGTCCTTTCGAAGAAAGTGGTATCTTGATTCCAAAGATGTTCTAATTTGAACAGGGGGCCCGCTCCTATCTTTATACTAAAAAAGGGGGCTGACCCGGTGACTAGGTCCTGCCTATGGGTGGGACCAGGAGGGGGTGGTTACACCCCTCTCCCCTGCCGGACTTCCCCAGGCCAGGGGCTGGTGTGCCCCTGGAACTGGTTCTGACTGGCCTATGCGTAGTGAGCACCGGGGTGCCACTCAGCAGTCACCTTCCTGAAAAGCCCTGCCTACCCAGGATACACAAAACCATGTCTGGGACGGTGCTAGCACCGCCCCGGACAGGAAACCCTTTGTCCAGGCCTCCCTCGCTGGAAGGACTCCCAGCAGCCGGAGGTCAGACTCGTGTCTGTGGTGGCAGCATCCATTTTGTGGAGCTGAGGCTTTGCTTAACTTTAACCGGGGTTCACAGTTACATACATGTCGTGTCCCTCTAGAAGGGTGGAATGCTAACCCCGTCGCCAGAATTGGCGAGGGGTTAGTATTCCAATTCGTATGACACCTTACTCGACATGTTTTGATAAAGCAGTACCAAAGATAGCATTTAACCGCGAGGATTATAATGCACTTAAGAGTATATGGTATGCGATATCATGGAACAGCTATTAGGACTTGATTCCGCACGCTGCAGACAGGCTCAGCTCATGCCAGAGCACCATCTCACACGATTCCAAGCACTCTGCCTTCAGGATTGTTAAGGCCTGCCATAGGAGTGACTGATAGGAATCTGTGTGTCCATTTTAGGGTTAGGTATAGGTATACTACACCTACAGCAAAGGGTGATTACACGACTTTGCCCCAGCTGTCATGCAGCCAGTTGTGTCAAATTTAGGAGGCCAGCCAGGGGTGGCATAATACATGCTGCAGCCCCTGGCAGCCCTGGGTACACCCATGCCCTGAGTTACAGGGTCTGATAGGGTGGCCCAGTACCAATTGGAAATGTACCTAGGGTACATGGAATCCATTTTAAAGAGAGAGCAGTAGGCCTGGGGTCCTGATTGGCAGGGTCCCAGGTCGACTATGTCCAAAACCAGCTAAAACACAGGGCAAAAAGTTGGGGGCAACCATAGTCAGGATGTACCTTCCTACACACTGTAGGTGGGAAAACCGAAGGGAAAAACAAGTGAGGAAGAGAGGTGTGCCCATCCATGCCAACTCCACCCCTCAGGTGGGGATGGTGAGGTTAAGCTGAACTCTTAGTCCCCATCATCTTGCAGATGGGGGGCCCAGCCAACCAGAGTGAGGCATACGCGCCCCTCCCACAGGAGGGTGGCACAATAGGGGGTGTTTCCACCCCAAGGAAGGAATCCATTGGTTCCAACCTTTACTTATTTGTAATGCCCCAAAAGCACAAGTTACTACTTGTGTAATGATATATCTGTAAGAGGAATTAGTTAGTTGTAGATTCCTTACCTTAGAATATCCCCAGGTGTCAGACTGGATCCGGAAACTTTTTGCGTAGCAATACCCCTGCGCGTCGGTAGGCGTCGTCCGCGGCTCCGCGGCCATCGTCGGCGTCGTTAGCGCTGGAATGACGTCGCCTGAGTACTTAGACGCCGCCCATGCGCGATGACGTCAGTTCCGATACACCGCTTTTCCGTGCCAGATACGCAGAGCCATGATAGAACCAACACTGGTGCCAAGAAACTAGGGCCCTGAAAAGGGATGACCTTAACCCTAGGTATCGGTTCGCAGAACGGGGAAGCTGGGTGGGTCGCTAAGGAATCTATCGCTAACTAATGTCTTACAGATATATCATTACACAAGTAGTAACTAGTGCATCTGAAAGAGACACGTTAGTGATAGACTCCTTACCTTAGAATAAATACCCCAGCAATACCAACCCCGGTGGTGGGTCTGCGAACCAATAATCACACCAGAAAGTCCTGGAAGACGGAACGGCAAAAGAAGCCATCCCTCCGGACTTGGCTGTCCAGGCAGTAGTGTCTTGCAAACGTGTGCAGGGAGGCCCACGTAGCTGCCTGGCAAATGTCCTGCAAGGGCACTCCTCGGCCCAGAGCAGTTGTAGTCGCCGTGGCACGAGTAGAATGAGCCCGCAATCCAGCAGGGGGCTCCTTTTTGGCCATGGAGTAACATGCCTGGATACATAAGATGATCCACAGCGAGAAGGTCCTCTTGTGCACCGCCTTTCCCTTCCTAGCGCCCACGTAACCAACGAAGAGTTGGTAATCCACCCGGAATTGGCGTGTGCGATCTAGATAATAAGAGCTCACGTTTTGGGTCCAGACGGTGGAGCCTCTCTTCCTCTTTCGAGGGATGCGGAGGCGGAAAGAAGGTGGGCAGAGTAATGGACTGCCTGGTGTGGAAGGCCGTGACAACCTTGGGCAAGAAGGAAGGTCTTGTTCGCAACACAACCTTGTCTGGATGAACAGAGAGGAAAGGAGGTGTAGAAGAAAGAGCCTGGAGCTCACTAACTCTCCCGGCAGAGGTGATGGCAACCAGGAAAGCAGTCTTCATTGTAAGAAGACTGAGAGGACAGTTATGGAGCGGCTCAAAGGGAGCACACATTAGGTAAGTAAGCACAAGATTCAAGTCCCACTGGGGCATCACGAAGGGAACAGGAGGGAACATGTGTGTGATGCCCTTCAGAAATCTATTTACAATGGGGGACTTGAATAAGGAAGGCTGATCAGGTAGCCGTAAGAAGGCGGAAAGAGCAGAAAGGTACCCCTTAAGAGTGCCCAGAGCAGAGCCCTGCTGGGCAAGAGAAAGAAGAAAGAGGAGAACCTCAGAAAGGGGTGCAGAGAGTGGGTCCACAGCCTTTTCTGTGCACCATGCCACAAATCTGTTCCACCTGCAGGCGTATACCGACTTTGTGGAGGGACGCCTGTCTGCCAGAATGATATCACAGACTTCGGGAGGCAAGTCAAATGGCCTCAACTGCCGCCGCTCAATCTCCAAGGTTGTAGGTGGAGACGGGACAGGTTCGGGTGCAGAACCGTCCCCTGCTGCTGCGACAGAAGGTCCTCCCGAAGAGGCATACGAATCGGGGGATCGACTGACATGCTGAGTAGCTCGGGATACCAGTATCTTCATGCCCAGTCCGGAGCCAAAAGGATAACCTGGGCCTGGTCGCGCCTGATCTTCTTCAGCACTCTGGGCAGAAGTGGTATAGGCGGAAAGGCGTACAATAGACCGCAACTCCACTCGCGACGAAAAGCGTCTCCGAGCGAGTGTCGCCTTGGAAATTCCAAAGCGCAGAACTGATGACATTGCGCGTTCTCTTTGGTGGTGAATAGATCTAACCAAGGCTCTCCCCATTGCTGAAAGAGGCCATGCGCCACGTCAGAGTTAAGACGCCATTCATGATCCATCATGGACCGACGGCTGAGTTCGTCCGCTCTGGCATTAAGAGAGCCTGCCAGGTGTTGAACCACCAGGGTCAAGCCCTGATGTTCCAGCCACTGCCAGAGGTGCAGAGCCTCCTGGCATAGGGTCCACGACCCCACCCCGCCCTGTTTGTTGCAGTACCACATGGCGGTGGTGTTGTCCGTGAACACCTGCACTACCACTCCCTTGGACAGAGGGGAGGAATGCTTTCAGTGCTAGACGAATCGCCCGCAGCACCAAAAAGGTTGATATGGAGCCGGGACTCCGCTGGAGACCAGAGGCCTCTGATCTCCGCCTCTCCCATGTGGCCTCCCCAGCCCTGGAGGGACGCGTCCGTCACAACCATGTGCTCTTGGTGGGGTAGGGAGAGGGATCTGCCACTGACCCAATCGCGGTCCGTGAGCCACCACTGCAGTGGTTTCGCAGTGCCCTCCGAGATCAAGACATGATCGGACAAGTTGCCCTGATGCTGGGCCCACTGAAACTTCAGGTCCCACTGCAGAGCCCGCATCCACCACCGGGCGTGATGCACCAGAAGGATTCAGGAGGCCATCAGCCCTAGAAGCCGCAGTGTTAACCTGACCGAGACTCGGGATAAAGGCTGAAAGATTGGGATCAGAGCCTGTATATCCCAAACCCGCTGCTCGAGTGGGTAAACCCGAAACTGCGCTGAGTCGATAACCGCTCCGATGAAGAGCAGCTTCTGAGAGGGACACAGGTGCGACTTTGGCACGTTGATGGAGAACCCCAGCAAGTGCAGGAGGTCGGCCGTAGTCTGGAGGTGGGGTGACGACTGTCTGGGGCGAGCCTGCCTTTAACAACCAGTCGTCGAGGTAGGGGGAAGACTGACACCCCAAACCTGCGCAGATGAGCTGCGACCACCGCCATCACCTTCGTGAACACCCGTGGGGCGCTGGTAAGGCCGAAGGGGAGCACAGTAAACTGAAAGTGCTCGTGGCCTACCGCGAACCGCAGGTAACTCCGGTGGGCCGGCAGGACGGGGATGTGAAAATAAGTTTCCTGCAAGTCCAACGCTACCAGCCAGTCTCCAGAGTCTAGGGCAGCTAAGACCTGAGCCAAAGTCAGCATCTTGAACTTCTCCTTCCGGAGGATGCCATTGACGTTCCGCAGGTCCAAGATAGGGCGTAGGCCTCCTTTGCCCTTCTTGGGTACCAGAAAGTAGTGGGAGTAACAACCACATCCTACTTCTGGCCCAGGAACGCGCTCGATGGCCCCCTTGGCCAGGAGGGCCGTGACTTCCTCTTGCAGAAGTTGCAAGTGATCCCTCGACACGCGGTGGAATTGAAGTGGCATGGCTGGAGGGGTCGCCTCGAAGGGGAGGGAGTAGCCTCTTCAGACGATTTGCAACACCCACCTGTCCGACGTGACAGTGCGCCAGTGGGAGAGGTGATGGCGAACCCTGCCTCCCACAGGCGTCACATGGGCCTGAAAACTTGGACTAGGAAGGTTTTGAGGCGGGTGCTGCGGAGGGAGGTGTGGACTGGCCTCACCGTTGTCCCCAACCGCCGCCACGGCGGTTTCCACGGCCGCCACCGTGCTGTTGAACATTCTGCAGTGCGTGGCTGGCAGCATGTGTGGGGGCGCCCCTTCCTTGGCCACGAAAGGAGCAAAAGGCACCCGATTGCTGGTGTGTGGCCGAGAGGCCCAAGGACTTGGCCGTAGCCGTGGAGTCCTTAAAACGCTCAAGCGCATGGTCTGCCTTGTCGCCAAAGAGGCGACGGCCATCAAACGGCATGTCCAGAAGTGTGGCCTGGACATCGGCTGAAAAGTTGGCGGACCTCAACCAGGCGTGGCGTCGAACCGCCACCGTCGTTGCCATTGCCCTGCCCAGTGAGTCCGTGGTATCCAGCCCACACCGGATGGAATATCGCGCTGCATCTCTGCCCTCCACAAGGGTTTGGGAGAGTTTAGCCCGGACCTCCTCCGGACATTGTGACAGCACGACGGCGACCGCGTCCCACAGGGTGTGGGTGTAGCGGGCCAAGAGACAGGCGGTATTGACAGACCGCAGCCCTAAGCTTAGGGACGAGAACACCTTCTTCCCGAACTGCTCATATCTCTTGGATTCCCGATTGGGCGGAGCCGACGGGAATGCGGTCTGGGAAGTGGAGGCCTGGATAACCAGACTCTCGGGGGTGGGATCGGTGGACAAAAAGCAAGGGTCGCCCGGGGCGGTAGCGTCTGGCCACGTTCCTATCCACAGGAGGGCCTGTGACGGGCTTGGACCAAGTGCCCACAAGAACGTCATATAAGGCCTCATTGAACGGCAGAAGAGGCTCGCTGGAGCTGGTCTGCGGTTTGAGGACCTCAGTGAGGAGGTTAGTCCTCACAGCCGCGACGGTGAGCTCAAGGTTTAGGGCCTTTGCCGCCCTCGTCAACACTACACTATAAGTAGACCCCCTCCTCCGAAGGCACGGTCGGAGGGGAAACAAATCCAGTGTCTGGCGAAGTGTCAATACCACTGGCCTCCCCAAGCTCATATGTCCAGTCCTCTTGAAACTAGCACTCCAGTGCCAGAGGGTCCTCAGACCCCTCCCAATCTCTCTTGTCACCCGTTTCCTGTAAAACAGGATTAACAGACGGGGCCTCCTCATGGAAATAAAAATCCTTAAAGGCCGTCGGAAGCGGCGCCGTTCCGGCGCCAGAGTCAGACCGAAGGGAACATTGGGGACGGCATCCACAGTGGGCGCCGGGGGCGACACCCGTGGGGCCGGCGCGGTGAGGTAGACGACCCGGATCCGGAAGCAGATCCGATGAGGTCCTGCGGCGCCGGGACCGAAGTCGCAGGCGACGTCGGGGCCGAAGCAGCCGACGGAGTTGGGGCCGAAGCGCCCGACCCGCTAGGGCCTCCAGCCGGGACCGTTGGGCCCGGAGGCGCCACAGAACCAGACTGATGAGGGAGGGACCTCATCGCAAAGCGGTACCGCTCGATCTCATCGGGCGTCGCGCTGTGCCCAGGGACCCGAGGGTGTGGGGCAGGCGGCGACGCTTGCGACTCCCTCGGAGCCGCGTGGGCGTTGTCGCCCGAACCCCCGGCCGCATCATGCGAGCGTCTGGGTGGGTCGGAGGAACGAGGACGTCTCTCCGACCTCACATGCCTCTTACCTGAGGACTTGGATCCTGACGACCGATGTCCACTCCCGGAGCTGCGATGACTCCGACCCTGCGACCAGTCCCTCAACCTCCCGTGGGACCGGGACCAGGACCTGGAACGGCGCGGGCCGACTGCCGGAGCTCGAGTCGCTTGCGGGACCGCTCCCGCCTAGCTTTAGACGTCAGGGCCCGGCGGTCGTCGTGGTCGAGGCCTAAACACTTTAGGCACCAGCGATGGGGGTCCGTAACGGACATCAGTCGGTCGCACTTCGAACAGGGTTTAAACCCGGGCATCCCTACCGGCACCGATAAAGTCGAAGACTCGAAGAAAGAAATTATCAAAAAGATAAAAAAGTTTAGTCAAAAAATGACAAGGGGTAGAGCTTCTCCGGATCTGCGCTAGCTGGCGCGGAAAAAAGAAGAACTGACGTCAGCGCGCATGGGCAGCGTCTAAGTACTTCGACGACGTCATTCCGGCGCTAACGACGCCGACGACGGACGTGGAGCCACGGACGACACCTACCGACGCGCAGGGGTATTGCTACGCAAAAATTTCCGGATCCAGTCTGACGCCTGGGGAAATTCTAAGGTAAGGAATCTATCACTAACGTGTCTCTTTCAGATTCTAGTATTTAGGGGGCACCCCGAACCTTGCCTCCTGAGACAAGAAACAAGAAGATGAAAAGAAGGACCAAACAGCAGTGCCGAAGCTAACAAGACGCCAGTCCCCACCTCGAACATGCCGAAGCGAAACTCTGGTGTGTCCTGCAGTCAGCAGTCTCAAGAACCCTGAGGGCCTGCCCTGCCTTCAAAAGAAAAGATTCTGTCTACAGTGAACACTGGATTTGTTCACCAACAGAGTCCAGGTCCTGCACCCGATGCCCACATCCTGAGTTAGAGTGGCCCAACACCACGAGGAGGTCTCCTAGGCGATCCTGACCCTAGATCCGGCGATCCAGACCCTAAATCCAGTGACCCTTTACCTGCCTAAAGCATACTCCTGTAGCCTCAAACCGGAAGGTCCCCCATTCAACCAGGAGCTGGTACGATCCAACCCTAAAAGGCACCACTACACCAGACACCCCGAGGCCTTGAGTGGCCCAACCAACTGTGGCCTAACACCCAGCATGCCAACTTGCCTCTCCAAGTGGTGGTCGCACCCAGAAGACCTTTTTCCACAAGCCTGCAGTGTGTTTGCAAACGGGAGACTCCCTATTGAAAGCTACAGGGCACCGGACGCCAAAACACTCTATACCCGGCCGCCCCAGTGTCACTGAGGGTGCACATTTTGAGCTGGCTTGAACCCCCATTTGCCCGGAGCTTAAGTCTAGGAGCTTTGTACCCACAACCAAGTGGCCTGCTTGTCAGCAGCCACCAACCGGAGGCCCCCTATCCCCCATTGTATAACACTGGGCTCAGCACTATGCACTAGAACGCCCTAGTGCCACGGAGGGTGTAACAAGAGTGCATCCTTGACCCTGGGGGACCCCTGAATCTACCCCCAGAATCTCAACCCCCATTACCAAATACTTACCTTAAAACCGATAACACTATTTTCCTCCATAGGATAACATTGCCTGTTTTTCTTGGAAAAGTTTTCAAGTGTGGAGTTTGAAAACCTAAAGAAATTCTTTAAAATTGTACTGTTTAACAAAAATTATTTTACTTACCTTTTTACAGGAAATGTCCCAGAGTAGTAACTAGGTATACTACTCTGTGTGAGAAAAGTAATCCAAAAAGTAACTTACAAAAAAGTAGTTTACCGAAAAGCCCATTCGTCTATGTACTGTATTTACAAAGTATTGCATTTCTATGCAACCATACCGTAAGTCAAAAAAGTGCATATGCTATTACAATGCAAACTGTTTACAAACAGCATTACTACTGTAAAGTGTTTATTGCTTACCTGTGCCAGGCTTGCTTGGTTCTAGAAAATAAAATAACTAAAATAAACATTTTATTTTATCGGGGGGGGCGTGGCTTGGCGGGCGAAGATGGCGGTCGCAGCCTTGTAGAGCTCCCGCCGGCCCGGACATAATCTGCTCATTTATCCTGGCCCCCGAGCCCGCAGCTGGTACCTTGTGAGTGGCATCGGTTCAGGAGAGTGTCCTGCTTTCTCCGGTGTCTTGATCCCGCGATTCCATCTCTTCTGGGACCCTGAGGCGACGGCGGCGACGTGCGGCCTAGTGACTGGCTGTGAACCGGGGACCTCGATTTTCAGGACGCCGGGTGGCGGTTGCAGGCACGCTGCTGGAGGTGGCATCGGCGGCGCGGATTTCGGCCCGGCCTGGCAGCTTCAGTTGCCCACGGATCGCGGAGGTGCCCTGTATTCCTGTGCTGTGCCTTGGGAGGACACTTGCAAGCGACACGGCGTGGTGGAGGCCTGCCCCGCCCTTGTGAAGCCGGGGCCTCGAGTTTCGCGACACCGAGACTGCTCTGGCCTGGAGGCTGCCCCTGTCACTCTTCCCTTTGAGGACACCGGTACCGACGTTCCAACCCGGGGCCTGAGGCCTCCTGCGCCCATAGCTGCGGATTTGCTCCCGAGGGTCTGCTGAGAATCGTCGCGGGTGGTGTCCGCCCCGCCCAAGGAGAGGACCCGTTGAGCCTGAGAGCGGCCATGACCAGGGCTGGTGGCGGAGGCCCGCCTAAGCATGGCCCTATTGATAAATTTACGGGGCCAAGTGGTGGCTCCGGGGCACCTGGCGGCGGCGGGTCAGGGCCGGACAATGCAACCATCCTTGCTGCCATCACCCAATCCCGGGACATGCTTGATGCTAAAATCAGGGCAGTGGGAGCGGACGTTACACTGCTGCGCCAGGACCTCCGCAATGCAGTGGAACGGATCACTGAGACCGAATCTCGAATCTCGGTGACCGAAACAGACATTAGCGCACTGAAGAAAAGTATGGCGGAGGTGGAGTGCATCCAAAAGACTCTCGCGGCCCGGGTGGAGGATGCCGAAGGGCGCGCGCGGAGGAACAACCTCCGCTTTATTGGTTTTCCGGAGCGGTGTGAGAAGGATGGCATGGAGCGGTTTCTGACCCGATGGCTGGAGAGCTGGCTCCCCGAAGGGGCACTGTCCGCGTGCTTCGTGATCGAGCGAGCGCACAGGGCCTTGACTCAGCGGCCGCCGGAGGGTGAGCGTCCTCGGCCTGTTATAGCTCGGCTTTTGAACTACCACGACCGCGATGTCATACTGCGGGAGGCGAGGAACAAGGGTTCGCTCACCTATGAAAATCACAACATTATGATCTTCCCGGACTATACGAAAATGGTGCAGCAGCAGAGACAGTCTTTTGTGGCCGCCAAAGCCAAGTTGCAGGACCTGAAGCTCCAGTACTCTCTTCTGTACCCGGCCCGCCTGCAGGTGGTGTACCAGTCCCGGACACATTTCTTTGATACGCCCGAGGAGGTATTTCGTTGGACCGACGAAGCAGTGAGACTCAGGCCGCACGCCCAACCGGGGCTGGACCCGGGCGGGTCCCAGGGATCGTCGCCGGAGCGGACAAACCGCCCAAACCGAAAAGGATGACATCGGAGGTCCAGATCGCGCAAACAGTCAGCCTCCGCTAGTGCAACGCAGACCAGTGGCACGAGGGACTCTGAACATTCCGATGCTGGCAGCTGAACTTTGGTGGGGCCTGGACCCTAGTTCTGTCTGGTAATGTGTTGCCCTACTTTGTGATGGATCGGCTGGTGAGACTGTTGTATTGGGACTTCGTCCATGCCAGTCTGTATACGCCTGAGACACTCTAAGGCAATGGGTGGGAATGCTGTGGGGCTCGGGAGGCGGCTTCTATGGGCCTTAGACCCTCACGAGTTGTGGGTGTTGTTGGGGGGGGTGGTGAGTGCGTGATGACCAGGGTGTTGGGATCCATTGGTATGGCGGGCCCTAGGTCCTCTGTTTGGGACCTGGGTCTCTCCATGCCGGGAGATACTTCAATGTTCTATGGAGTATAGGGGTGGGGGGAGCGGGGCGAGGGGGGGTGTTGCTCTGTTGTTGATGTTTGGGGGGTTCGGGTCAGGGGTGGACTGGTGGGTGTTGGGGCTGGGGGGGTGGGACCACACGTGTATATTGCTGCTGGATCGAGTGGATGGTGGGGTGCACCGGGGTGGCGCGGAGGGCCTGATGGAGGGGACTGTTTTGATGATGGCTGATTGTACGACTGTCTCCTAATAAGGCCATTCGTATTGTAACATGGAATACTTGATAAAATCAAACGTGGTGCTGTGTTGCGCTGGGGGAAACGGGAGGCTGTAGATGTGCTGTTGCTTCAGGAGACCCATATGTTGGGCTCCAAGGTCCTTAGCCTCCAGAGATTTGGCTTCCAGCAAGTGTACCATGCAGGCTTCGCGAGGGGCTCGCGAGGGGTAGCTATATTGGTTCATCGCAGGGTGGCGTATGTGCATGAAAAGCAATGGATTGACCCTCAGGGCCGCTATGTTTTCATTAAGGGGCTGATGGGTGCCGCGCCGGTGGTCTTTGGTAGCGTCTATGCCCCCCCTCCCATGCAGTGGGCCCTGTCCGAGAGACTGTTTACGTTATGGGGTGAAATCCCAGATGTGTTAACTGTGGTTGGGGGCGATTGGAACGAGGTTATGGATGTGGGCTCGGACCGCCAGAGACGGATGCCTGTTGTTGTGGATCCCTCCCCTGCAGCCGCACACTCTAGGTTGCGTGCAACGGCGGATAGCTTGGGCTGGGTCGATGTGTGGCGCCACTTTCATCCTGCTGCGCGTGAATTCACGTATGTGTCGGCGGTGCATGGTTCCCTCGAGACTTTACTACCTTTTTGTGCCTGGTGCCTGTTTGAGCCGTGTGAGGGACGCTGCGATACTCCCTAGAGGTCTGTCTGATCACTCCCCAGTTGTGGCTACTATAGACCTCCCCTCGAAGCGACAGCCGTTTCGTTGGCGGATGTCTTCGTGGCATCTACAGCAGCCCGAGTATGTGCATCACTTGCGTGAAGCGATTGATAACTATTGGCGAGATAACCTTGTGGGTGATGTGGATGCAATGGTGGTGTGGGAGGCGCTGAAGCCCACAATACGGGGCGTTGATATCGCTTGGTGTGCAGCTGCACGGCGGAAGCGTCGGGAGGCCATTACGGCCGCCGCCGCTCGAGTGAAGGAGTTGGAACAGCGTGGCCGGGATGGGGGTGGCGAGGACGAGGTACAGCAGCTCTTGCAGGCGCAGCAATCCTACGCCTCGGTCCTATATGACGAGGCCAGGCAGGCGTGGCTCGCCAGGCAGGCGTGGCTCGCCACGCGTAGCAGGATTTATCAATGGGGCGACAAGTCCTGTACGATGCTTCACAGGTTGTGTCAGGCGACCTTCCAGCCTCTCACATTGCCGGGTCTCACGGCAGAAGACGGTTCGGTAGTGACGGACCCGGCCATACTTGCCGCTAGCTTTGCCCATTATTATGAGACGCAGTACGCCTCCCGGGATCACCTAGAGACAGAGGAGATTTCCACCTATATTGATGACCTGCTGCCGCAGGCCGTCTCCGATGAAACTAGAACTGCGCTAGACGTCCTGCTCACTGCTGAGGAGCTCGGGGAGGCTCTGGGACAGCTGAATACGGGGAAGGCACCGGGCCCCAGCGGCTACCCGTGCGAATTCTACAAAAAGTTCCACCTCCAGCTGGGGCCTCAGTACAGGCGCGCGCTGGAGGCGGCACGGGCCCAGGGGGAACTGCCGCCCGATTGGCGCCATGCCGAGATCGTAGTTTTCCTGAAACCGGGCAGGGCGCCGGACAGGCATGGCTCGTACCGACCCATTTCTCTTTTAAATATCGAGGCCAAAATTCTGGCTAAGGCCTTGGCGAACCGACTGCTGCCCCTTATTACGGACCTGGTCCATCCTGACCAGGCCGGATTCATGCCCCGTAGGGCCACTCGCCATAATATTCGGCGGGCGCAGGCGGCGGTTGACGCCATGGGCGCTCGGGATGAGCAGGCGGGGCTCCTACTGGCGGATATGGACAGGGCCTTCGACTTTGTGAGTTGGGCATACCTGTTTACACTATTGGCCCGCCTTAACCTTGGCCCGGTGTTCCTGTCGTACTTGTGATTGCTATACACCAACGTCACGGCCTCAGTCCGAGTGGCCGGGGCCACTTCCGGGCGTTTTCGAATTGGTCGGGTCACTCGGCAGGGTTGCCCACTGTCCCCGTACCTGTTCGCCCTTGCAATGGAACCCCTGGCGTCCCGAGTGCGGGCTGATGCCCAGCTGCGCGGGTTTGTCTGGAATGACGACCTGGTGGATAGGATCGCACTCTATGCGGACGATGTTCTTTTCTTTCTCACCGACCTACAGCGCTCGGGTCCCCGGGTTCTGGAAGTCATGCGCGTGTTTGGCGAGATCTCCGGCCTTCGACTCAACCTTCATAAATCGACCCTGTGGGTGCTGGGCGGCGGAGTCGTGACTGACCCCTGGGCTGCGGGACTGCGGGTGACGACGGATGGTCTGAAGTACCTTGGCATATTTCTATCGGAGTCGCGCGTCGTGGCTTGGGGTCGTGGCGTCCTGCCAGTGTGGGAACGGGTCCAGGCCGATGTCAAGACTTGGTCCAGAATGCCACTTACCATCTTTGGAAGATCGGCCATCTTCAAAATGGTGGCGCTTCCGCGTCTGCTATATCAACTTCAGAATTTCCCGTACCCTATCGGCCCACCGTGGTTTCGTCAGATCAATTCTGTGCTGGGTCGATTCCTGTGGGCTGGCGGTGCGGCCAGGGTGGCGTTGAAAACGTGCTTCTTATCTACTTATTGTGGTGGACTGGCCACCTCTGACCTCCTCTCCTACTACCAGGCTTCCCAACTGCTTATTCTTAATGACTGGTGGTACAGTGATAGGGGGGACCCGGCGTATGCCTTGGAACGGTCGCTTATGGGTGACAATACACTCCACACCAATCTGTATTCAGCTCGCCTGCGTCGCGTACTGCCGTCGGTTACCAGAGTGGTCTTCGCTGTGTGGAGGCAGGCCCTACGCCGCATGGGCTGGTGGGGCAAGTTAACGGCCGAGACGCCGCTCTGGCACAATGGTCTGCTCCCGGAGCTGGCGGCCCTGGCCGGTTTTGAAGGTTGGGAAGCAATAGGTATCACGTTACTGGGCCAAGTCATGTCCGGCACTACCCTTAAATCGTTCGAGGAACTCCGCACAGAGTTCCAGATGCCTCAGTCCCAGTTTTTCCGCTACTTGCAGCTGCGCCATGCCCTCACCCCGGGCATTGCCAACCTAGGCTCTTTGCCGGAGTTCAGCCCGGTCGAGGCAAAGGTATTTATGGGGGATCTGGGGGACAGAAAGGTTTCCCGGATATACCAGACGCTGGTCATTCATTGCTCCTCTACCCTACACTCTCTTCGGGCGGCATGGGAGGTGGACGTTGGCCCTCTTGATGAGGACGATTGGAGGGAGGCGCTAGAATCCCCACGTGGAACCGCCATTGCTGTACGACTCCGACTCATTCAATTTAAATACTTGCATCGGGCCTACTATACCCGTGAACAATTGTGGAGAGCTGGGTTGATTGCATCCTCGGAATGTTTGTGCTGTGGGGCGGTGCCTGGGTCCCTGATACATACTGTGTGGTCGTGTGGTCGGCTGTCTGGTTTCTGGAGGGGTGTGTGGAGTTGTCTGTCCGAGGTCTTGGGCTGGGACCTTCCCCGCACTCATCGGCTGGGATTATTGCACGTCATGGATGGCATCGGTGGGAACATACATAAGCGCCATCTGCTGCTTTTGGGGCTTGTTGTCGCCAAGCGGGACCTGGCCCGAGCGTGGAAGGCGGTGAGGGCCCCCCCCTGTCTGCGTGGAAAGCTGGGCTGGACTACTTCATGGGCCTGGAAAGGCCTATCTTTGAGGCGAGGGGCTGCCCGAGCAAACACTACAAAATTTGGAAGCGATGGGCCGACTACCGGGGCCTGTCACTGGATCCCCCAGCGGAGCGAGAGGAGGACATTTGATGGCAAAGACATTGTTGGCCCGAGTCTGCGACGCTCCAGTCGCGCTGCACCTACACCTTTTATTCTATTGCTGTGTGTACACGGGTGGATGGGGGGTGGGGGGAGTTTGGGTGTTGGGGGGGGGGGGGTCGGGGTTGGGGGGTAGGGTGGGTTGGGGGGTGGTTTTTTGTATACTGAGCCTATTCTTAAGACCTGCTTGGACATTTGCTACCTATGTGATATATTGTACTGATATCGTTGTGGTGATCTCCGGTCTTGGGTGTGCCACATTTTTATTGCTCATTTGCTCAATAAAATTGGTTGTGAAAAAAAAATAAACATTTTATACAGAAACAATTGGTATGTAGTCTTTGAGTGTGTGAATTCATTTGCTGAC
Source organism: Lissotriton vulgaris (assembly GCF_964263255.1). Classification (NCBI taxonomy): domain Eukaryota; kingdom Metazoa; phylum Chordata; class Amphibia; order Caudata; family Salamandridae; genus Lissotriton; species Lissotriton vulgaris. The sequence continues at coordinate 132,268 of NW_028253358.1, forward strand.
TGAGTGTGTACAACAAATGCTTAATACTGTCCTCTGATACTGCCTTACTGCTCGACCACACTACCACAAATAGAGAGAGGTGCTATCTAACTTGACCTCTGTCTACCTTGGGGGTTCCACTGGACTCTGTGCACACTACACCTCACTTTGGTATAGTATATACAGAGCCAGCTTTCTACACAGACTTCTTGTTGCATCTTGCTGAGAAGGTCAGCAAAGTTGTTGTCTGTTCCCAGAACGTACTCCACTAACAGATTGACTTTGCATTGGAGACCCCAGCTCCAAATGCTCTGAACTAACTGAGGCTTGGGGAGATAGGGTGGCGCCCTATTTTTTAAAGGTAATACATGGCTGTCATGTTGTCCGTTCAAATGAGAACGGCATTGCCCATCAGGTGAGGTCAGAAAGCCTGCAATGCTAGGTGAACGGCTAAAAGTTCCTGGTAGTTTGTGGCAGCCCTGGTGTTTGGTCTCCTACTGGAAATGGACAGTAAGATCCTGTAGGTGTGCACCCCATCACATAAGGGAGGCATCGGTTGTGATGGTACTCTTCAAAACTGGGTCTAGAAAAAGTCATCCCGGCAACAGATTGATGGTGTTCCACCAGTGCAGAGTGTGAGTGTGGCGGGCAACCAACACTAGATTGTCCCTATGATCATCCTCTTGAGACCATTGTTGCCCCAGGAACTCATGCAAAAGCATGTGTAGTCTAGTATGGGGTACTATGGGGAAGGATGGGGGTGACAACTGTCACCCTGTGGTGCTTCCCCTCAAGATCCTCTAATCTAAACAGGTCAAGGGTGATCTCTAAGCCCCTACACAACATCTCTAGATCATGAGCTCAAAGGTCTCCGAATGTTTTTTTGGAGCAGACAGAGCAGCAAGCATTGCAAGCAGCCTCTGTGCCCTCAGACAAAAAGACACAAATTTCAGACCTAATGGAAGTTCGGTAAGAGGATACTTTGTGTGGCAGCAAAGACAATAGTAGAATGGCATCCGTTCAATTGTCAAGACATGGTGAAGAGGCCTGTCCAGGAGTAGCCCCTAAAAGACAAGGCCATGGAGGGCCCGCTATCACCCCGAACTCAGCAGGAGTGGCTCACAGACTAGAGACAGAAAGTAATGGGGACGTAATCAATTATAATATACAGAGGGAGGGAACCCGTGTGGACCAAAAAGAGCACTGCATCAGGGTTGAACCAGAGCACGGGATACATGTTCGAACTAGACAGTGGAAAGAAAACAATCATACAATGGAGTCTTTGACCATGTGCATTACCAGCAAGAGGAGGAGTCAAAGTACCTTATGCATCGAAAGACATCATAGAAAATCTTGCACACATCCGGGTCCAACAACAGATGGCAGGATTATGCACAGAATGTGTATCTAAAGCCACAAATGCTTGAAATTTGTATTTCTTGATTTTTCCCTCTTTGTACACAAACAGGCAAAAATACCTGACAGTAGTTTTTGTGCAGGAAGGTTAAATTTCAAGGTGGTCCAAATGATGTGAATTCGAGACTAGGATATCATTTTTTGATAACCTAAAGTCCCGTTTTAAATTACATTTTGTACACAGAGCTGTAGCTAGAGAACCATGGGCTTTGATGCAAGCAAGGCAAATTATCACCTTGTCCCCATGGTAAGGTAGAAAGCAATGGCCATAATGGGCGTGCAATGGGACCCTGTTAACAGTGGGGCACTGTGCCACTGCGCCTGCTGCACTACTGATAGTTCTGTTTCTTTGTAGGAAAAGATAAGAATTTGTAACACTAACAACTCATCCTGATGCACTGTTCCGAAGGCATTCCTGTAATCGTCTGTTTGCATAGCACACTGTTACAGTAAAAACTCTTTCAAAGGTCAACAGACAAAAAAGCCTTAATGCAAAGCCCTATGACAACAGGTGTAGATACATTTCGTCTTATTTCTGCTTATATTTCAAAAACCTGTGACCTGATAAATGGGCTTTATTTCACCTGTAGCGGGGCTTTAACCAACTGATCCATCTTAAAATTCGATTTTAGTAGCACTATGGAAAAACTGCCATGTGTCAGTGACAGCGTGGGCTGCTGATGGAAACATGAATATATGTGAGTATGAATGGTAAATGTGAACGAGAGCCTGTGTCATTGTGTACTTCTAGACAACTGTATACTGTACTATTGCACTTATAACACAAAATGGGGACTTAAAAAAAATATATACATACACAAAAACACACACACAGACACAGGAGAAATACAAAGTAAAATGTTAAACGTTTCTTATAACATTAACGCTTACATTTCTCTCATTTAAAAGTGGTGCATTTAAAAATAGTTGTTCCCAGCGGACGGTAGAAGGGCTACCACTTACATAATATAAAATATGTTCCCATTGAAATAAAATTAAATAAGCTACTATCCTTTTCATTTCTTTAAACCACCTCAATCGTGGTGTAGAGGCAAGCGCTGGTGTAAGAACTGATCCTCTAGATACTAGACTTCGAGATCAGAATTTTCTTTAGAATTTTAGGATCTACTGTTCACTAATCTACACATTCAACAATTCAACTCCTTGATGTCCAACATGAGATCCTCTTCAAATACAAATTGTAAATCCTACTAAATGGATTTATAGCAAATTAAAAAGTCCCAGAGTAAAATTTTAACTTCATACCATTTTAAGAGTAATTCCGCTCACCCGTTTCTATATCTAAGAGCAAACCCTTCCTATGGGAATTAATGTGGGAAATTACTCTTTAGCGACAACTCTATTCCCCTTGATTCTTGGCCCTACCTTTATGGATCTGCACAAAACATTCCAACTAAGAGCCAAAAGATCTGAACTTTTTTTTCAGAAACTAAATATATATGTGCATGCACACAAGTAGAGATGCTGAACTAATTATAGGGATGCATTGTATAGTTTAACTGGAATTCGTGTTTCGGCTTTTGAGCAGTTTTGAAAGGTTAAGTAATTTTGTGTACATATCAAACTGACTGCATTTATTAACTGTTCAGAAGCAATTTGTATTTAAATTGTCTTGGCTTTTTGTCTTCATTTCAGCCTTCAACAAGAATCTGCAAAGCGTTCGGTCTCGCATTAGATAAATTTAGAGCTATTGGCATTGCAAATAAGAATGTTTGCTAGAACCTTCACAAAAAATATCCTAGCAGTGGCATAACTAATAAAAGAAAATCCATGAAGCAAATAAAGGGTGCAGTACCTTTGCCTAATATTAGCTGTACCTGTGGACTATAAGCAATACGAGGTACTTTGCCCCGCAATAAAGAAGAATACAACTCATCCCCAGGACTGGGTCCAGGCCCATCTTATTTATTCCCAAGCAACAGGGCGCGCTGACACATAAGAAGCACGGAAGAGCGTAGCCTGCTGAGGCTATTGTCTTGCTCAAATTTGCTGAAATCCACAATGCACACAGTGAAATTCCAGCACGCAGGATAGATGAAAATATATCGCTGTACAGGCGCAAGAAAAGACTGCAGAAAGCCATTCACCTAACGCTGCACTTTAGTTTCAGATGTTAAAGCGCTGTGTGCAGTGATTGCTAATAAGTTAAGAAATAAAAAAGAAATGTGTTGGCCGCCTGTGCAGCATGTTGAGTCTGCTTCAGCAAGACATTAACTAAATAGTGCCCACTAACTATAATTAAAACCTAGAGAATAAGGACACATGTAAACGGGGCTGTCATCACTGTAGGTAACAGAAGTGGAGGTGCTAAGGAGGGACTACAAAGCCTATTCTCCAATCAAAAGCCATTATTTACACAGAACAGTAAAAGGAGCCAAATGAAAGAATGGGCTGAAAATGGGCGGAGCTCAAAGTCCATACTTGAATACAGCATGTACCGAAGATACAACACAGGCGCTGCTAGGCGAGACCTAAAAATGAAATTATGTTTGTGTAATACATGTTGACTGGACTGGGAATATTGAATCCAGATCATTAAAGACATAACCTAACTTGAATGACTGAAACATTCCACTAAGAAACTTGTCTAATTTAAACATTCAAGTCAACATATATAAATCCGTGAACAACGTATATATAATTGGTAAATACTGCAAACAAAATGAAAAACTCACCATTTCTTTTAGACCAATGATGCAGGCAGGTACTTTTCACAAGTGCTTCATCAACTTTGCCCCCAGACATGTTGTCCATAAACTGGCGACCATGTTCTAATGCAAGGTAGCAGTCATTACTGCAATCCTTCTCCTCCACACGAACCAGACTGCTCATTGTACTGCCCTTAGGATAGGGCTCAAGATCTGCAGCTCCAAATGGAGAAAATAAATTAGTGCACTGGTCCTGTAGCAGCAGGATTAACTCATCTGGGAGTCTTGCAGGATCTTTTGATCCTCCAGAGCCATGATCAACTACAGCTGCACGAAGAGCTTCAAAGCGTTTCTCTGCTTCCTTGCCAAAATCTGTATTTCGTCCTATGATCTCCAACTCGTCCTCTAGGAACAGGCCCGAACCATTACCAAATTTTCTATTCATTACTGCACTAAAGCCACAGGTGCACCTGTACTGAACTTCTTGAGTTGGATCTGGAATGTAAACACCAACGTCTGCACCTTTGATGTTCATGTTGCAGACACAGATGCAACAACTGTCAAAATTGCAGTCTTTGAACAGATTCATTACAGATTCCGAAAGAATAAGGTTCACGTATAGACTATGAGCTTCAGGGATTGAGGGAACAGTTGCTGGTTCAACAGAATTGAGTGGTCTGCATGTTGATGGCGTTGACGCTGGAGAATACAAATCTGAATTCTCGTATTTAACAGATCCCTGAGCACTTGCAGGCCCACCAGCTCCCCTTGGGGTGCGAGGTGTCCTGGGAGTCCGGGGAGTAGGAGCAGAAAAGCGAGGGGTCGCTGGAGAAGGAGTAATGCCTGGTCCACCATTGCTGGGAGGTGCACTGTTCGACATTCCAAAGGGAGTATGGGTTTGAGGAGTGTAGGTCTGAACATACTCCTGATCAAGAGCACTTCCAACACTAGGAATGTTCCTGAAATGAAAGGTTATAAAAAAGAAACGTTAAGCATGTTTTATTACATAAGATCAATTTGAAAATAAACTTATGAGGAGGCTAAACATCTTTAAGAATGCATGCAAGAAGTCATGGTTGCCATAATATGGTCTCACGCTCAGACTCGCAGTGAAGCACAAGTTACTACTTGTGTAACGATATATCTGTAAGAGGCATTAGTTTGTGATAGATTCCTTACATTAGAATATCCCCAGGCATCAGACTGGATCCGGAAATTTTATGCGTAGCAATACCCCTGCGCTCAGTAGGCGTCGTGAACGGCTCCGTGTCAGTCATCGGCAGCGCCGGAATGACGTCGTTGGAGTACTTGGATGCCGCCCATGCGCGCTGACGTCAGTTCTGATACACAGCTTTTCTGCGCCAGATACGCAGAGCCATGATAGAACCAACACTGGTACCAAGAAACTAGGGCCCTGAAAGGGGATGACCTTAACCCGCTGAACGGAGAGGATGGGAGGGTCGGTAAGGAATCTATCACTAACTAATGTCTCTTACAGATATATCGTTACACAAGTAGTAACTTGTGCATATGAAAGAGACACTTAAGTGATAGATTCCTTACCTTAGAATAGATACCCCAGCAATACCAACACCGGTGGTGGGTCTGCGAACCAATAATCACACCAGAAAGTCCTGGAGGACGGAACGGCCAAAGAAGCCATCCCTCCGGACTTGGCTGTCCAGGCAGTAGTGTCTTGCAAGCGTGTGCAGCGAGGCCAACGTAGCTGCCTGGCAAATGTCCTGCAAGAGCACTCCTCGGCCCAGAGCAGTTGTAGTCACCGTGGCCCGGGTAGAATGAGCCCGAAATCCAGCAGGGGGCTCCTTTTTGGCCATGGAGTAACATGCCTGGATACATAAGATGATCCACCGCGAGATGGTCCTCTTGTGCACCGCCTTTCCCTTCTTAGCGCCCATGTAACCAACGAAGAGTTGGTCATCCACCCGGAACTGGCGTGTGCGATCTAGATAATAAGAGAGCGCACGTTTTGGGTCTAGACGGTGGAGCCTCTCTTCCTCTTTTGAGGGATGTGGAGGCGGAGAGAAGGTGGGCAGAGTAATGGACTGCCCGATGTGGAAGGCCGTGACAACCTTGGGAAAGAAGGAAGGTCTTGTTCGCAACCCAACCTTGTCCGGATGAACAGAGAGGAAAGGCGGTGTAGAAGAAAGAGACTGGAGCTCACTCACTCTCCTGGCAGAGGTGATGGCAACCAGGAAAGCAGTCTTCAGAGTAAGAAGACAGAGAGGACAGTTATGGAGCGGCTCAAAGGGAGCACACATTAGGTAAGCAAGCACAAGATTCAAGTCCCACTGGGGCATCACGAAAGGAACAGGAAGAAGCATGTGTGTGATGCCCTTCAAAAATCTATTTACAATGGGGGACTTGAATAAGGAAGGCTGATCAGGTAGCCGTAAGAAGGCGGATAGAGCAAAAAGGTACCTTTTAAGAGTGCCCAGAGCAGAGCCCTGCTGAGCAAGAGAAAGAAGAAAGAGGAGAACCTCAGAAAGGGGTGCAGAGAGTGGGTCAACAGCCTTTGCTGTGCACCATGCCACAAATCTTTTCCACCTGCAGGCGTATACCGACTTTGTGGAGGGACGCCTGGCTGCCAGAATGATATCGCAGACTTCGGGAGGCAAGTCAAATGGCATCAACTGCCGCCACTTAATCTCCAAGCTTGTAGGTGGAGGCTGGACAGGTTCGGGTGCAGAACCGTCCCCTGCTGCTGCGACAGAAGGTCCTCCCGAAGAGGCAGACGAATCGGGGGATCGACTGACCTGCTGAGTAGCTCGGGATACCAGTATCTTCGTGCCCAGTCCGGAGCCGCAAGGATAACCTGGGCCCGGTCGCGCCTGATGATCTTCAGCACTCTGGGCAGAAGTGGTATAGGCGGAAAGGCGTACAATAGGCCGCAACTCCACTCGCGACAAAAAGAGTCTCCAAGCGAGTGCCGCCTTGGAAATGCCAACGCGCAGAAATGATGACATTGCGCATTCTCTTCTGTGGCGAATAGATCTAACCAAGGCTCTCCCCATTGCTGAAAGAGGCCTTGCGCCACGTCAGAGTTCAGACGCCATTCGTGATCCATCATGCACCGACGACTGAGTTTGTCCGCCCTGGCATTCAGAGAGCCTGCCAGGTGTTGAACCACCAGGGTCACGCCCTGATGTTCCACCCACTGCCAGAGGCGCAGAGCCTCCTGGCAAAGGGTCCACGACCCCACCCCACCCTGTTTGTTGCAGTATCAGATGGCGGTTGTGTTGTCCGCTAACACCTGCACTACACTCCCCCGGACAGAGGGGAGGAATGCCTTCAGTGCTAGACGAAATCGCCCGCAGCTCCAAAAGGTTGATATGGAGCCGGGACTCGGCCGGAGACCAGAGGCCTCCCCAGCCCTGGAGGGACGCGTCCGTCACAACCACGTGCTCTGGGTGTGGTAGGGAGAGGGATCTGCCACTGACCCAATCGCGGTCTGTGAGCCACCACTGCAGTTGTCTCGCAGTGCCCTCCGAGGTCAAGACATGATCGGACAGGTTGCCCTGATGCTGGGCCCACTGAAACTTCAGGTCCTACTGCAGAGCCCGCATCCGCCACCGGGCGTGATGCACCAGAAGGATGCAGGAGGCCATCAGCCCCAGAAGCCGCAGAGTCAACCTGACCGAGACTCGGGATAAAGGCTGAAAGATTGGAATCAGAGCCTGTATATTCCGAATCCGCTGCTCGGGTGGGTAAACCCGAAACTGCGCCGAGTCGAGAACCACTCCGATGAAGAGGAGCTTCTGAGAGGGACACAGGTGAGACTTCGGCACGTTGATGGAGAACCCCAGCAAGTGCAGGAGGTCGACCATAGTCTGGAGGTGGCTGACGACTGTCTAGGGCGAGCCCGCCTTCAACAACCAGTCATCGAGGAAGGGGAAGACTGACACCCCTAACCTGCGCAGATGGGCTGCGACCACCGCCATCACTTTCGTGAACACCCGTGTGGCGCTGGTAAGGCCGAAGGGGAGCACGGTAAACTGAAAGTGCTCGTGGCCTACCGTGAACCGCAGGTAACGCCGGTGGGCCGGCAGGCCGGGGATGTGAAAATAAGCGTCCTGCAAGTCCAACGCTACCAGCCAGTCTCCAGGGTCTGGGCAGCTAATACCCGAGCCAAAGTCAGCATCTTGAACTTCTCCTTCCGGAGGAAGCCGTTGACGTTCCGCAGGTCCAAGATAGGGCTTAGGCCCCCTTGACCCTTCTTGGGAACCAGAAAGTAGTGGGAGTAACAACCACACCCTACTTCTTGCCCAGGAACGCGCTCGATGGCCCCCTTGGCCAAGAGGGCCGTGACTTCCTCTTGCCGAAGTTGCAAGTGATCCCCCGACACGCAGTGGAATTGCGGTGGCATGGCTGGAGGGGTCGCCTTGAAGGGGAGGGAGTAGCCCCTTCGGACGATTTGCAACACCCACCTGTCCGACGTGACAGTGCGCCAGTGGGAGAGGTGATGGCGAACCCTGCCTCCAACAGGCGTAACATGGGCCTGAAAACTCGGAAGGTTTTGAGGCGGGTGCTGCGGAGGGAGGTGTGGACTGGCCTCGCCGTTGTCTCCGACCGCCGCCACGGCGGTTTCCACAGCGGCCACCGTGCTGTTGAACATTCTGCGGTGCGTGGCTGGCAGCACGTGTGGAGGCGCCCCTTCCTTGGCTGCGAAAGGCACCCGATTGCTGGCATGTGGCCGAGAGGCCCAAGGATTTGGCCGTGGCCCTGGAGTCCTTAAAACGCTCAAGCGCATGGTCTGCCTTGTCGCCAAAGAGGCGACGGCCATCAAACGGCATGTCCAGAAGTGTGGCCTGGACATCGGCCGAAAAGTTGGCGGACCTCATCCAGGCGTGGCGTCGAACCGCCACCGTCGTTGCCATCGCCCTGCCCATTGAGTCCGTGGTATCCAGCCCACACCGGATGGAATATCGCGCTTCATCTCGGCCCTCCACAAGGGTTTGGGCGAGTTTAGCCCGGACCTCCTCCGGACATAGTGGCAGCACGTCCGCGACACTCGTGGGGCCGGCGTCAGTGAGGTCGACCGACAACGACTCGGATCCAGAAGCGGATCCGGTGAGGTCCTGCGGCGCCGGGACCGAAGCCGCCGGCAGCGTCGGGCCAAAGCACCGACGGCGTCGGGGCCGAAGCACCCGATTCGCTAGGGCCTCCAGCCGGGACCGTAGGGCCCGGAGGCGCCACGGAACCAGACTGAGGAGGGAGGGACCTCATGGCCATGAGGTAACCGCTCTATCTCCTCCGGCGTCACGCCGTGCCCAGGGACTCGAGGGTGTGGGGCAGGCGGCGACGCTTGCGACTCCCTCTGAGCTGCGTAGCTGGTTTCGCCCGAACCCCCAGCTGCATTGTGTCAACTTCGGGGTGGGTCGGAGGAACGATGAAGTCTCTCCGACCTCTCATGCATCTTACCGGAGGACTTAGATCCTGACAACCGATGTCCACTCCCGGAACTGCGATGACTCCGACCCTGCGGCCGGTCCCTCGACCTCCCATGGGACCGGGACCGGGACCTGGAACAGCGCGGGCCGACTGCCGGAGTTCGGGTCGCTGGCGGGGCCGCTCCCGCCTAGCTTTAGATGTCAGGGCCCGGCAGTCGAGCAGGTGCGGTCGTCGTGGTCGAGGCCTAAATACTTCAGGCACCGGCGATGGGGGTCCGTAACCGATATCAGTCGGTCGCACTTCGAACAGGGTTTGAACCCAGGCATCCCTACCGGCACCGATAGAGTCGAAGACTCAAGGAAAGAAATGATGAAAAAGATCAAAAAGTTTAGTCAAAAAACGACTAGGGGTAGAGCTTCTCCAGATCTGCGCTAGCTGGCGCGGAAAGAAGAACGGACGGCAGCGCGCACGTGCGCTCTTATTATCTAGATCGCACACGCCAGTTCCGGGTGGATGACCAACTCTTTGTTGGTTACGTGGGCGCGAAGAAGGGAAAGGCGGTACACAAGCAGACCATCTCGCGGTGGATCATCTTGTGTATCCAGGCGTGCTACTCCTTGGCTAAGAAGGAACCCCCTGTTGGACTGAGGGCTCATTCCACTCATGCCACGGAGACTACCACTGCCCTGGGCCGAGGAGTGCCCTTGCAGGACATTTGCCAGGCAGCTACGTGGGCCTTGCTGCACACGTTTGCAAGACACTACTGCCTGGACAGCCGAGTCCGGAGGGATGGCTTCTTTGGCCGTTCCGTCCTCCAGGACTTTCTGGTGTGAATATTGGTTCGCAGACCCACCACCTGTGTTGGTATTGCTGGGGTATCTATTCTAAGGAAAGGAATCTATCACTAACGTGTCTTTCAGATGCACAAGTTACTACTTGTGTAATGATATATCTGTAAGAGACATTCGTTAGTGATTGATTCCTTACCGACCCACCCATCCTCCCAGTTCTGCGAACCAATATCTAGGGTTAAGGTCGTCCCCTTTCAGGGCCCTAGTTTCTTGGCACCAGTGTTGGTTCTATCATGGCTCTGCGTATCTGGTGCGGAAAAGCTGTGTATCAGAACTGACGTCAGCGCGCATGGGCGGCGTCTAAGTACTCAGACGACGTCATTCCGGCGCCGACGACAGACGCGGAGCCGCAGACGACGCCTACCGACGCGCAGGGGTATTGCTACGCAAAAATTTCAGGATCCAGTCTGATGCCTGGGGATATTCTAAGGTAAGGAATCTATTACTAACGTGTCTCTTTCAGATCCTCTCTATGAATTAATCAAACCTGATTTCAAACCAATAAATTGGACTCAGAAACACATAGAAATTTTAAGATCACTACAAACAGACATGTTAGCTAAAACAAAATTGCAAACTCGCGAAAACGTACGCAACCTTGTAATCTGAGTCATCTCAGGAAGATGCAGATTCACATACCTGACCTCTAATGAGGGAGAATTTCTGTGTACCTATAGCTTACAAGTCACATTTGTACACTCAAGCTGAAATGAAATTCAGCTCTATAGAAAAAATTCTGACAGCGGTTCAAACTGCTGTAGCAAAAGAAAGAGCCCTAGCCCAAGGCAAGAGAATAACTGTTTATACAGCAGAATCAGCCCTTGAGGCATTAACAAGTCCACGCATTCTGAATACAGTGGCATCCGATCCAAAATGGATACAATGGGAGAATTCTCTTGCTACAGAAGACGTGAAATACTATTTTGACCCGAAACTGAAAAAACGAGATGATCTAGAATATGAACAAGCATATCCTCTGCCAATCGAAATTCTGCCTCTCGAACAATATACCTGCGTAATCTATATGGGCAGATTCGCACAACACTGCGATGTAGATAAAAAATCCACCAATGCAGCGTGCGCGATTGTCAAAGGTCGCTGGCGCTCTGGTAAATTCAGACCTATGATTACCAAAACTGAATCACTCAGAAACTGTTCAGCTGAACGAGCTGAAATAAGATCTTTAAAGATGGCGCTTGAAAATGCTGATCGCGAATTCCCTACACTAATAGTGTGCGATTCACATTACTGCGTCAAGTCATACAACAGTGACATGCAGGCATGGAGCAAAAATGGTTACAAAGATGACACAGGTGCCACAATAAAGCATAAAAAGCTTTGGGAACAAGTAGTTCTTTTACAGAAAGAACTACAAAAGACTGACGTGATACATACACTGAGTCATCAACGTGATGGCGTTCACGTTGCAGGGAATTCATTGACTAACACAGCCACAGCGGAAGCGGTTCAACCTGCTTCCGTAGCCACAAAAAAGCGTTCAAAAAAACACATAGATGGAGAACCCATGCTGGCAGTAAAAGCCTCATTAAAAGGCGATTATGCAGCATTACCTCTCAACTATCCACTCAGTAATACATACATAATTGATGCAAACTCCGTTCCTTTTGCTCAAATCCCTGGAGTGGGGGATAGAGTAATTCCAAACACGAACCGGAGAGTTTTCTTGATTGAAGACGCACACATGGGACTGGGTCCGAGGCACCAAGAGATCTTGAAATCTCTAATAGAATTACAATCAGAATACTGGTGGCCGGGGATGAGCTTGCAAATTTACAAATTTGCAATGGATTGTCCAGACTGCAACAGAGATCGCAGTTGTGAACCGGACCAGACTATTGCCAGGATACCTTTATTAGAAAGCATCAGGCGATCTATACGCAGAAATCCAGCCGGAGAAATGCGTCCCCATAATTATTAATACAAAATTCACTTGCAAATGTAGACCCCAGCGCTCGGCTGACGCCAGAACTATTATAAAAGATTTGCGAGTCTTTATCGGCACATACGCAATTGGCATGCTACATTCTGACCAGGGTCCTGAGTTTAGCTCTCGAGCTTACAAAGAGGCGATGACCAGCATGGGCATTGCATTGCGGTACTCTTCTCCCTTCCATCCGGAGGGAAATGTGGTAGTGGAAAGAAAAAAACATGACATAAAGCAATCTATAACGGCAAGGGTATTAGGTTCGGGTGATGGATGGGTCAAACATTTAATAAGTGTTCAACGTAGTCTTAATAATATGCCAAGAAATTTTCTAGGAGGTATCAGTATGTATGAACTTTTGTTTGGTACTAGAATGATTATCCAGGATCTGGATCGTCACAATTCAGAGGTGGAAGAAAAAACCTTTGATATCAAAGATCGTTTGGCTGTTTTACAGGACTTGAATGAAACAAGAAAGAGTCTAAGTAACAAAGTTTAAGCCAACAACCACTGAAGAACCACCTGTCCCAGAAAGACCGGTCTGGATTCCGAAGATTGGGGATCTGGTCAGAGAAAAGATCGTGGTAAAGAAGGAATTTGGGACTTCTTACAGAAAAGCAGTACCTGTCTTAGCTGTCAGCGGAACAAGATCAGTAGTACTACCGCCACTTGCTGTTAAAAAGGAAAACAGAATTGTTTCCATCGATCTGGTGAAACCACAAACATGTGGCTGATAATAAATAGCAGGCCCAGTGGACTACCAAGAAATAGCAGAAGACCAAACTTTGCTACTATCCAAGAGGTTCAAACAGAGACCAATCACATTCGATAAACCTGCAGTAAATAACAAGGGGCTATGCAACAAAGCCATGGAACTTGTGCCTCTTGAAATCCAAATTGCAACAGTTCGTGAAGATACACCAATCTACAACGATGTAGCATCAGAATGTACAAATGTAACAAAAGAAAATGCAAAGATCAATGGAAATCCGGAAGCGGTCCAACCAATTGACAGAACAGCATTTGGCTATTTTATCAACTTTGATGACTTTTCCGATGATCCAAGTGAACATGGAGACAAGCCAGCAACAAAAACTTTCCCAGAAAAAATAACTGAACTTTTTCACCAACTAAAAGAAACATATCTGATTTCACAATGGATTGAATTTTGGACTGTGTTAGGTGTACTTTTCCTCCTGCTTTGGCTCATCATGGTTTTATACTTGGGTAGATTCATTGATGGAAAATATAGTACAATGGACACAGTAAGTCAGAACATTACCTTGGTCCTAAAGTCTCACAGATCCTCTCACATCGAGAAAAGAGAACTATCATCAGTGAACATCACAGCCAACCCAATACCTGGTGGTATAGCATGGGAGAACAATGACTATATTTATGGCCCGATTGAGCTCTTAAAGTATCCACACCAGTTTAAGGTTTCCTTAAGTGACATTGTGATACCAAGTTCCTTCTCTGATGATGTGGATTTTGAAAATATTAATTATATGATGTTAGATTTAGTAATGTCATCTAAATTCACAGAACAGGATTATTTACAGGGTTCATCAAATTATGAAGAATTATACTGTTACAATTACTATGGTCATTACTATTTGCATAAATCCGCATAACCTAGAAATGTTTTTAATTATAATCAATGGGAACATTGTCCAACTCCGCCAAAAGGCAGCTCGAAGACATTCTATGAGAAATGTCCATACTTCTCAGGGTTTAAAGATAGTGATCCAGAAACGTTTTATTTTTAAATGTTAAACAAAACAGGAATAAAAACAATGTTGACACATACTAAATTGATTTATTCTAAAAAGTGTTATGAAAAAATGACTACATTTGGTTTTGAGTTCTGGAAAAATAACATTAAAACAAAAACCATCTGGGGTACAAAAGACTGGCAGGTACAAGGTCTAGAATCATTATTTAGAACCTGCATGATCCCAGAACAAATAATATTCCTGAATGATACCATTCAATAAACTACTTGTCTTGGCTTAGCTAAGATTAAAGACTTAAACAGTCTATTCCGAAGCCCATACCTGATAGTAATAGCACTACGGATGTGGAAATAGACGTATCCCATATTTTTCACCAACGTAAAACAAATCCTGATTGGAAAAAATGGTTGATCTGGCCCGCAGACACAAATTACTGTCAAGATAGATTCCTGAACAAAACACACAGGTTCAAACTGACCAGGCCAGACCCAAGATACTCCCAGAGACAACATCCAGGGATAGTTACAACATACAGTGTAGGGAATTATGCCTTGAGTGGCTACAGAAATCCACACTGGCTGAAATTAAGCAACACTTGACTTTACTTAAAGAAGGTGCTGACTAGCGAGATTTCATAATGGGACCTTTCAAACAGCGTAAAAAAACGTTTCATAGCGGCCGCTATATACGCTGCATACAACGAAGCTTGGAAAGTAATGCAAATTGAAACAGCGGAAAAAATACGATAAATTGATCGTATAAATTTGGAAAAATCACTTTCTGTAGTGGACAATGGATTAACGACTCTGTCCTCCAGAATATATTCACTGGACAGCATTGTATCATCTGCCTTTGATATAATAGAGCAAGACTTGCTAATGTTACAACATGGTCAGTCCCAATTGTGTTCTATTGTACAGCTTGGCTGGACGTTGCAAAACCTACGTTCAGGCTATGTGCCATGGCGTCTAATCAACATAACGTCATTATTTTCTATCTTTAACTTTACTGATAAACAAATCAGTTTGGCACAAAAAGGAGCAGATTATACGATTCTGAGCATTGAAAAACTTGAAAGATTACCATTGACAATGTCAGAGAGACCTGTCATTGAATGGATAATACACAGAACAATTACAATTCCGATAACTTTCCAGTTTAAATATTGCCAAGTATATATACCAGCAGGCCAGAATGAAAGGTTGGGTAAAGGATACAGCAAATCAACCTGGGATTTACCTTACACACACAAATGTTATAGTGAAGGGAAAAAAGAGGTATTCCTTAGTGGCAATAATTGTAAAAAAAAATCACTAAGCGGTACACTTCTGTGTCAAGGTATTAACTTGCATGGAGCTTGCGAAGGGTCTTCAAATAACCTTTCATTTCACCTGCAAGGCACTCCTGCAAAACAGATAGAGCCAATCTTCAGACAGCTATCCAACGAGGGCTACATTTTAATAAATGACCACAGCTGTTGTGGAATGGCGCCAGGAGAATGCTATCTCGTAACTGTTACTTCTAAGGTAGTTTGCTGTATGCAAGTATTGTATCCAAACAGCAATCCAGACATGGAGGCGGCAATATGGCCTTTTGTGAATATCTCTTCTATTCGAATTGATACTTTAAGCAGAATGAAGTCTATTCTTTTACAGACTACTGTTTCATTGACGTCGTCCAAAGAAACGTATGATCTGCAATTTGCAAGGACGACATCAGAGATACATACCCTTTTATCAACAAATTGCCCCGTGCATTTCGTAGAAATGTTAAGTCAAATCTTAAACATGTCTGATACCAGTGGCATCACACATGTATTTAAGACAGTTTTTTCGGGACTGTTAGCACCCTTTGAAACAGTTCTGTGCATCTTCCCGAATTTTGTCCATTCCGTCTTTGGCGGCCTACCTTTAATTTTGGGACTCATGGCAGGAATTTTATTTTTATTCCTTCTGCTCTGATGTGGCAAGCCAATCCACAGACAAGACTTCAGCAACGATGGAAGAAACGATCCTAGCAATACAATACCGAGACCGTATCACTAAGGTCCTCGGATTGGCCCGGCTAAGATCCGAGTACAACCTGGTTTCTTTTATTTAGACCAATCTGGCAAGATTGCATCTTACCTGTGCTTCGATGTCTGCTATGCGGAGAAGAATTTGTGTTGGACGTCTGTCTTACACTACCATCAGCAGTACCAATGGATATAGATACTTTGCTTTGTCCTGTAACGACTCATGCCAACGTGTTGTCCCCAGCGGCTATCTATTCTAATGATGGCATTCGTTAAGACTTCACCATTACGAGTAGGTGGCAGTGAAGTACGAGAGGAAAGCAGCACCAAACAGGTACAACCTTCTGTGAGCATTGCTGATCCAAACATCGATGATAGCAATCACGCACAGAACTGCACAGTTTCAGTATTTTCAAACTTGGTCGAACTTTCACCTGATGTTGTAGACCAATTTTTTGCAAGCCTGTCTGATATGATGTTCTCCCCTGACCAACGAGAATAACTTTTTAAAAAAAACCAAGCACACAGCATTCCTGAATTTGGCCTTCAGTTCTGTTAAACAAAGCAACTAAAAACATTTGGAACAATTTTTTCCCCTGAAAGCGAAATTCTTTTTCTTTCAAATAAAAAATATTTACAATTTTTTCCGGCACATGGTACTTTGCTTAAAGTAGAACTATTCTTAGAGAACAGAGCTTCTATATTTAGAGAGAAGTTAGCGACCATATTTACCTCAGCCTCTAGCACAAGTACAATATCGTATAAATATGTGATGAAATGGTCTCGACCTTTTCATGTGTAATTTTCGCAATTCATTCAGCTGATATATATATGCATTTAACTGAATGATAACCCTGCTTGAAAAGCGTACAGTACCAATACTCATTTTCGTGTATAAACCATACACCATTTCAAATGCAATTTATGTATTTTGGGGTGGGTTGGAAAAAAAACATGCATTGTTATAGGTTTATATTGCTTATTATTTAGTAATGATGGACATTAATACGTGGAGTGGGTGTTGTATTTCTATCTAGGACCCTAATTCGATATTCCTGATTCATGCCCTTATGTGGTTATAACTAATAATATCCTTATAAAGCATAAGAATCATATCCATATTTAGTAATAGCCCATTCAGTCCAAAACACGGCAAGGCCACTCCCATAGACTCCTAGAAAGTACAACGCATTCTTTAAACAAACCAAGCATCCAGCAGCCCGGTAAAACCCCCTGCTTTTGTTTCGATTTGCACAAGAACTCCTGGAGTCCAGAAAGAACTGTTAGTTCTTAGTGACGTCTTATGTCCAACCTTACGTCAAACCCGGCACCTTTCAGGTATAAATATATCAACGTTGCCTTAAGCAAACACACGGTGGTTGGGAGCAGACTGATGTTCTACTTGCCCGGGAGCCCAGTTATGAGAGCCGACGGAAACCGCCCCTCCTTTTGACGCACTGAGAGGGATGCTGTCATTTTCTACAGCCGAGAAAATCCAGCTCCGGTGTTCCCAAGTCACCTTCGAGGGTTGCTGGGAGATAGAGTCCTGAGAAGCGAGATACAAGACCTTCTTCATTCTATAACCAAGGTACGGAGCTGATTAAAACCTTAGAGAGAATTCTTGATTCCCATACTTGGCAAAAACTTAACTTAAAACTGCAAACTTACTTACTCCTTCCCACGTATTAGGCTTAGGTCAGGTACAAAGGGGTAGGCATATTTAGAAGCACCAATTGAGTTCTTAGTCAATGTTTTAATGTATGTATATATTTTATCCATTTCAAAGTATCATATGGCTAAGAAACCATATCAATGCTTTTACAGTATTATTTCATAATACTACTTTTACTGTACGCACTTTACTTTATAATAAGTATTGCAATTGTGGCAATTCATTTCTCTTGCATGAGAAAGAACACTGCTCAATAAAATAACACCTTTTATTGAAAACGCCCGTCTCTCTATTTCTCTGCACTCTGGTGGAACTAAGCATGCACAATTGACTGAGTGAAATAGCGGTCTATTGTTTTCACACAACTCTAGAGATACACTCTTTATTCTGGGGGAGCAAAGTTGGCATGTTTATGCGGTTGTCAGAAACTAATCCCTTCTTGTCTAAATCAGGACGGTTAACCCTTTCCTGAACATTCGAGAAAGTTTCTAGTGACCTCTGAGGTAGCTGGCAAAACTAATTAAGTCTAACATAGTCAGTAGAGACCTAGATGACCTCAGTCCTACGTCTACACTGCTGTTTATGTTATTCCAATGCGCAGAGCCTATTGGGAATATAGGAACTACACTACAGTGTGGGAGTTAACGAACGCACACAGAGAACTTTCGGGAAAGTTTGGAGTGCTCCCAAGAAGCCTCCCATAGAGTAGCGCATGCACGCTGCGCTAGGCTCGACCTAAAAAGCAGAAAGCTCACCTAATCTGAATTGGTGAATTAACTTTTCAGCCACGTAGGACCATTGCTTAAGGACATTCTGATAACATTATTTGAAGGCAGATGTCTCAGCACCATTTCCCCAAGTGAAACACTGAATGGTTAGGAGGAGCAAAGGGCTTTCAGCTGATTTATGCTTCTGACTAGTGTAATGGCAAATAAAACTAGTCTTCCATGAAACAAGCATCACCTCACACTAGCCCAAAAGATGAAAGGGATTATGCAACAGCCTGGTAAGGACAAAGCTGAGGTGACTAGGACCATAAAAGTTGTAAACAGATGCACTAGGTTAGTCTCATTTTTTGGGAGTTTCATCAGCTGTTGGGAACGACCCCCACATCTGTTCCAACAGGCACTAATGGTTGCCTGACAAGTTCAACTGCACACCTGTTTCAGCAAAATAATACAAAAAATCTACATATCCAGAGAAGAGTGTGGTGAGATTTTTAGGCAAAACCAAACAAAGTTCTGCAATTTGCTTCCTTACTAATCACTCTTGGAGGACTCAAGCAGCTATTAGGACAGTCGAGGCTCTCTTACCCAAATATATACAGGCTAATTTGTTAGGAACCATGCACTCAAGAGAAGGAGAGGCAGGGAGTTGTACCATATTCTTCATAGGCTGACCCACTCTTCTGTGGTGGAGGTAGATGTGGTTCCTCTTAGACAATTGGAAGAGGTTCGAGAAGCAAACCTGGTAAGGCAAAGAAGGAGCTACAAGGTTAACCAAACAGCCTTTGTGGTCTTAACAACATGGAGTTAGAGGGAAGGCCCATTTAAACACCCTTCATTCAATTCATCAGGCCATCCCAAAAACAAGCAGATCATCTTCTGATCAAGTAAGTAAAATGATAACATCTGGCTTTAGGTGAGGAGCCAAAGGATCTATGACTCCCTAATCTCAGGCAACAAAGTTGGGCATAAAGGACAGAATTTGCCACATGTGCTCCCGAAACATAAACAGCTACATACCAATGGAGGTTCCAAGTCTGTTTTTGTTCTGGGTACTAAGCTGTGATGAGTTCCGATGCATCAAGGCCAAACGTCAGAGCTTTGATCCCCTTGCATTAGTGGAATAACTGATGGGCTATGTCCTCATATACAACACACTCCATGTCCTCTGTTTTGAAAAGGTCAAGTATTTGATTGATCTTAAAACTGTACTTTATTATGGGCCCATTGACATTCTCAGTGACACCGGATAGTCTTTTTGGTCCATGCAGGTTGACTCCTCAGGTTGTGGAGCCATGTAGAGGTTACAGACCAGACATCGATTAGACCATAGATATTCTTGGAATCTAAACTACTCTTGTTAACAGTCATTCTTGATACCTTCTAAGTTCCAGCAAATAAACCAGCTCAGAGTTGCATCAACGAGGTCACCAATGCAGCATATAGTCCTTCCAACGCGGAATCATGATTTTCAACACTTGGGACCAAACGGCACGGAGAAGTTGACAACAGTCACATAGCTGGAGCCGAAACGTCTAAACAAGATGGCAGGGAAAAAAACAATCTGAGATGTAGCTTTGGTGGCCCTGGTGCATTGTGGGCTACTGGAGGATTCACAAGCTATAGTAACCGAAGAATTACTAAAATATAAAAAAAAGCTGTGCCAAACAATACGTCAGGAGCGTGCAAACCATGTGCTTCTACAGCAGCACATGCTACAAACCTGTGAAGGTGTACGATTAGATGAAACTATGTACGTGATAGATTAGATGTTCAGCTTTAAACAAAAATGCAAACATTTTAAAAATCATTCCCTCAGTTGGCTCAAAGAGAAGACTAGAACGATTGCTGAGAAAAACTTAAACTGCATACATTTTGTTAGAGATTTACTCCACAATGATAAATAGCTATGGTCAGACTAGGTTGGTGTTTCTGCATCCAGTAATATGTGCATTCCATATGTAACAGGACAAAGCAGTCTTTTGGATGACATGCCTTCCAGAGAATAACCCACGTTTCTGTAAGGAATTTAGTCTACACAAAAAAAGAAACTCAGCAAAAGGAATATCGTGCCACAAAAAAATACCCAAGTTAGAAACTAGTGGCCCAGCTGCAAATTACATCTGATATTTAAGCAACAGTGTTTTAAGTGGATCTGAGTAATAGCAAATTAAAGGGCCTACACTGAAACCTCCATCTCTCACTGGTAACTAGTAGCGGCTTCCAAATCACTAAAGGGGGAACATCTACTATGTCAAGATGTGAGGTCCATAATCAGATAGCTCCATTGCATAACCACTTCTAACAGGTCACTGGCAACTAAAAGCCCAAGTCTCTGGAACGCAAAAGAGAAATAAATTATATATATATATATATATATATATATATATATATATATATATATATATATATATATATATATATATATATATATATATATATATATATATATCTCTCTCTCTTCTGAGCACTAAATGCAAAAGGCACTTTGTTTTTTTGGTAGTTTGGGACAGCCATACAAATATAATTACTTTATGCGATCTTGTCGTTTGGCAGGCACTTTAAGACTTTTTCTGTTACAGGACAGTATCCTGTGTGGGCAGTGTTGATTGCCATCATTTTGTGTGTTTGATGTAGTGTCAAAAGTCACCAAGGAAGGGTATGCCCAGACGTGGGTCCCATACTCGCTGTGCCACAAAAACCACTGACTAGGCCCAATGAGGAAACGGGTCTGGGGTTGCTTGTGCTCCCTTCTGGAGGGGACCTCGCCTGGCAGTTTGGGAAGTAGATCTGGAGATAATTTGTCACTGCAGGACCAACATGCCTATACATAAAATAGGGGCATGGGGTATAGCTTTAAAATCCCATTCAAATGAGTTCTGATTCATCACACTACATGTCCACACCCATCATAAAAAATATCCAAACCTTATTTCCACATGTATCTAGAGCACACGTGGGGTATCTAGAAGTACAATATCAGACTTTAAAAGCAGATCAGATTTGTCAACCAGGTGGGGAACTTTATAGTATAGAACACATACTACAACTACTAGCCCACTGAAGGCAACTTCGTGCAAACTGTAGTTAAGCCCAAACTCCTCTTCCAAGTTGCTGCCACACTACTTGTCACTAGAAGCTGTACTACATTCTCACCTGCACTAAACCTGCACGTGCCCCTATTCCATAAAAATAATAAGTGCTAGTAAACCAAATCAAGCTAAAACCCATTGTGGACAAAATGGAATTTAGAACATTCCTTCTGGTCTCCATTTGATCAATCCTCAGAAAACCAATACAGTTAACTACCAGGCTTTCACTTCCAATAAAATAATCAGGTTCTTAATTAACACAATCAACATTCATATTACATCATAATTATTTTTTAGGTGGACACAAACAAGGAACAAAGGTGGAGTAGCAGCACATGTCCTTTGCTGGCAAGTGGGAAATAATACAGATATCTACTGCCATACCCCTACTTATGTCTTCTTTTGTACAGCACATTCAAAAAGGGCAAGGTGGTAAATTTGATTTTGCTTGGACTGCCACAATCAGTAGAAGACCTCAAACTTATTTTGCCACAAACCCATCAGTGGAGGTTTACACTGTGTTCACAACAGCCCCAACTCTCCTCCCCTCTTTATGAAGAATGCACTAAGGCTAGGTCCTGTCCAAGGCTTTACTTTATTTTGAGGGGTGGCTATTCTGCAGCCAGTTTCTCAATCTGCTGAACTGCAGAGGTGAGCAGGCATGGGTTGCTGAGTCACTAGATACAAAACCGGTGGTAGGCATGTGCTGTGGTTTCAGGACTTAAAGACTACTGCTGCCACTGGTTTCTACCCTGGGTCTACAACATCTTCATCTCTTCAGACATAGCCATACCCACTTCTATCTCCCAGTATGCGTTTTAAGTGCTACATGGAATGCTCGCTCTTCCTGCCTCAAGAGATATGCAGGCATGATGCTTGGTGTGGTAAACAGGGCAGAGCAGAGTGGAGCATCTGATAAAGGTCCTTGCAAGGAAACAGGCTATTGCCTTTAAGCAAATATAGCCTCAACCTATACAAGCCTTACAGGCACACATAAGCGGCCTAGGGAAATCTCCCCCCCCCCCCCCCCCACGCACCTCACCTATCCCACCCTGCCCCAATCCTCCAACTTCCCTATTACAGTGTTGTCAAAAACATATGTTCCTGACCTCAATGAAATGACACTGAAAGCAAGCTGTCAAGCTCCCTAGGCTGAAGCCTTGGTTGTTCGGCAGGGAGGAGACTCGTCCTGAAGCCAAGAAAAGCAGACCAACTAAAGGATTACATTGAACAGCCCCATCTACTTGCCAAAATCTGGGGAAAATATCACGGACCCTCCTCCAACTGCACTTGCAAAAAGTAAAATGCTGTTGCCTTAATCTCACCATCATGGACCGCAAGCTTTATCTAAACAAGCAGATTGTTAAAGGCTTACATCATGTGAAAGAACTCTGCAACAAAAAACCTTCGCCATGTTCTTGTCCATACATGCAAACCTAATTTATGAGATGAGCAAATGATGTTTCAACAAGACTATGTACTTACTGGAGTCAAAAGCCTGGTCTTCATCAATAGGAGAACTATCCATCCTACTAGTGACTGACTAATAAGAGTTCATTCACAAGCAGGCAAAAATGTGGTGGACTGTTCCCATGAAAAGCAGGGTTACTTATTTGCATAACACCGGCCTCTGTCTAAAGAGGAAGTTAACCAAAAACAATGGTTAGAAAGCTACTCAACATGATTTGCTGTGTTCTAGAATATTTCAAATCATTCCTCACAACACCATGTGTATTTCAAGAAGATTTACTAGTGATATTAAGGCTAACCATAGACCTCAAAGGTCCCTATCCATCCAGACTTCACCCATATGGTTCAAGTGCCACTGAGGAGGGTGTTGTCCCTGGATTGAGGGTGTCCTATTGCTCAACTTCTTTCTTCTCAACCAATGGATTTTCCAAAAAAGTGGAAATTTGGTACTTGTTTCAGGCAACCCACTAATATCAATGAAGTTTAAAAAAAAAAATTGGGATGAAAAGTTACCCACCAGGATGACAAATGCTGAAGCATATCCTAAGGCAGGCAAAATGTCCCATTCAAGGGGATTATTTGTGTTTATGACCTCTCCACAGTCCTGTAGCATGGACACATTTTATTGTCAGACACCCTCTGCATTTTTGGACTGGTGCAGTCTCTTGCAGTTTTTTATTTTTAAAGAAATCCCCAGTATTCACATATGCTTTATGCGTGTTGGGGGAATCCCATATGAACAGAGCAACATCAGACTGCTGCCTGTGTCTTGCTCTTCATTCAGGATCACCCATGTTGCCCCGCTCTCATGTCTCCAACAGACAATCAGTCATATACACTATGGCGCTACAGTGTTGTCCTCCATCTGGTCCTATTCAAGAGGCCACTTTACAGACTCAAAGGCATATTTTGTTCAAAACAGCACATTTATGAATAAGAAGCAAAGTTTAAGGTGATAAATGTCAGAATTATTAAACTTCAATTAGCATACCCATCTTTGATGAATGACATTGGAGCTGGAGGAAGCAATTCTAGTTTTCCAACCGTCCAGCTTGGGCGATATATACACTCTTCTGGCAGTTTCACAGAAGGCAAACACTGGCTGGGGAGAATCTTCAGAGGAGCAAACATGGAACACCCCACCAAAGCTTGGATATTGTCAGGCCTGAAGACAAAGGAGTAGTCCTGTTTAAAAAACAGAACAAAAAAAAATTAGTAAATGTAATATTTGCTGAAAAGAATATACACCAAATAAGCAAGATGCACCAAACGTACTTAATAATGCTCTACTATTTAAAGAATATTCTTATTTGAAGATAACCTTACCTAACTTTGGGAAAGGTTCATTTATTGGATGTAATGCTCCAACAGATTTCTTATAAAAGTCTTCACAGGCATCAGGCTCCTTAACATGTATTCCCTCTTCTTTCTTCCCCCTCACATCCCCAATACCTCCCCCACAGTCCGATGACAATCAACGATTGTAGAAGCCAGCACTGTATATACTATAATAAAGTGAGGTATAGTGTGCACAGAGTCCAGTGGATCCCCAAAGGTAGGCAGACGTAAAGTTAGATAGCACCTTACTCTCTATTTGTGGTAGTGTGGTTGAATAGTAAGGCCTTATCAGAGGACATTGTTGAGCATTTGTTGTACACACTCTTAGCAAATATATTCACACACTGTGAGAAAGGGCCATCTTTCTTGCATTGGTATACCACCACTTTTTTCTGAACTGCTGCTGTGCTTTGACTGAGTTTGCCCTGGGCTCCTGCCAACCAGGTACCCAGGGCCTGTGTTCCTTCCCTAAAACTGTGTTGAAACTAAAACCCAATTGGCCTATCTGGCCACCTGTCAGCCCCTAATAAATGGTACCCTAGGTACCCAGGGCATGGTGACCAGAGAAAGACACCTGAGGGCTGCAGCACTTATTGTGCCACCCTCAGGGGCCCTTTACCCTGACACCCACACGCTGCCTTTGCAGGCTGAGTGTCTAAGTGCAGAACTAAACAAAGTCGACAGGGCACACATTCCTGTGTGCCTTGCCCACAGAACCCACTGCACTGGCATACTTCAGTCACCCCTCTAGCCCTATGCCAGAGGTGTGGGCACTATTCCTTGTGCCCCTACAGTACCCAGGGCCATTCAGGGGCACTGTAAGTGCAGTGATGCCATTAAGAGTATATGGTGCTGGGAGGTTGTCATTACGAACTCCACAGCACCATAATGGCTACATTGAAGACTGATAAGTTTGGTACCAAACTTCTCAGCACATTAAACCCGCACTGATGCCAGTGTGGGATTTAATGAAAAATGCACCAGAGGGCATCTTAGAGATGCCCCTAGAAAACCTAACCTAAAATCCACGTCTGGGCTGGGTGGCTGCAGAGGCTGCCACAAAGCAGACATGTGGCTGGACCCCTGGGTGGAGAGCCCCCCGCTCTCTTGGGCCTGCAACAATGCACATCCTAGGGGGGGGCGTGGCTTGGCACGCAATGGCGACGGAAGCAGCAGGGTAGAGCTCCGATCAGAGCTCCCCTACCCCAGGCCGGTTCTCCGTCACTATTATCCTGGATGGGCCCAGACTGCAGGCGGAGTGTAAGTTAACCCTCCTCCGCTGCTTGGCCGAGTTTGAGGCTGATAGCTGCCTCGGGACCGCTTCGGAGCGACCTTGCGAGCTACTGCTGGTTGGACGCTGAAGATCTGGCAGTAGAACTCACACGAGGCCGTGGACTGCACACACCCACTAGGCCCCAAAAAGCAGCCTACACTGCGCAACAAGGGCCGGCCTGCTAATCAGCAACTGCAGCGGACTGATAGCCCCGGCACCTCCACGACCCTGGAGCACAGCTACCCCGCGACTCAGAACGCCTGCTTGCGCCCTGCCTCTGAGTGAGATCTGAGCGGAGGCGGGGGAATACCGGGACCCTGACTGCCTATCGGCGAGAGCGGAAAGAGACAGATGCGCTCAGTCGGGAGACGTGAGACACCAGGCCGCGCAGACGGCCAGAGACGTTGAGCAGGCACTGGGTTTTCCCAACCGCGGACCGAGGAGGTGAGCCGCGAGCGGTGCCATCGGCAGGGGCCCGCTGCGGGGGGGGGGGGGGGGTTCGGTTTGGGGGGGGAAACTGCCCACCGACACCGCACTACAGCTGAGCACTAACACCCCAAGCAGAGAAACGGTGCCTAATTTACCTGGGGATCCTGCGCGGAATCTAGACCCAGGAGCGGACCACTGCGGCACGAACAATCGGCACACCAGCCGCTCGGGGACCGAGTCGCGACCTGGGCGCGCCACTGCCTGGCCGTCCCGGGAACCTCCAGCGGCCCGAGAGGGAGGGCCCCCAGAGCTGGCGGTCACGGAGCTCCACTACGGCGGCAGCCGATTAGAAGATCGCGAGGGAGATGGGAGAGCACGGGCCCCCCCCCACCCTCAACTGCACTGGCACTGGGTCCGCCACGACGGAGGAAGTGAGGGGGTGCCGGAGAGACGCGCCGAGGAACCACACCACCTCGTGAGAGCTCCACAACACCAGCCACATGCCCTAACTGGCCACCCCTAACGGCGAGCCCGTGAGCCACTGGGGGAGAAAAGAGCGAAGAGAGCGGGCACACAGACTGTCCACACAGCAGTACTCTGAACATAGATCCTGCATTCCCAACCACACAGCTCACCCGTTGAGGCATTCCCTGGCGGCTCAGATCAGTTAAGCTGCGACAACTGCAGCCGACTGCCACCTTGCCCATGTCTGGGGGCGTGAAGACACGCACTGGCACTGGAGGTGCGCTGGCGAAAGGAAAATCGGACAAAGCATCCACTAAGATGAATACTGACCAAGTGACGACAAAACTAGACAATGTACTGGCCATTATGGAACGCCTGGAAGAATCACTCCAACAAACTCGTACGTCACTGGAGACTAAAATTGATAGTGTGGCGATTGATCTAACCCACCTCAGAGCCGACCACAAAAAATTGGCGGACCGCACCAAAACGTTAGGGAACGGTAGCAGACATGGGACCCTGAGTGCATCAGGCAGATAAATGCATCCAAGATCTCCTGAACAGAGTTGAGTTTCTAGAGGATCGTCCTGAGGACGCGGAGGGAAGGGGAAAAAAGAACAACGTCAGACTTGTGGGTGTGCCGGAGAAATGGGAAGGGACAGACCCCACGCACCGTGTAGAAGAGTGGCTGAGGACTATTATCCCGGAGGGTACGCTGTCAATACATTTTGTAGTGTAACAAGCTCATCGAGTACCTACGAGACCACTTCCGTCGGGATCCAATCCCAGACCACTGCTCCTCTGCGTCCTTAATTATAGAGTCAGAGATGCAATATTACGGGAAACGAGGAAACTGGGAGAAATCCAGATTTAAAATGCCAAGATAATGTTTTTCCCGGACTACACAGTCCAAGTGCAACGTCAGAGACACTCCTTCCTTGAGGTAAAAAGACGGTTACGGCAGGCGGATTTCAAGTACTCCTTGCTCTTCCCCGCCAAATTGAGAGTGGTGGCAAAAGACACACTTCTTCACTCGCCCAGAGGAAGTCAAAGGCTTGGCTGGATGGAGGAGTGAGCGAGACGCCGAGGCGGACACAAGGAACAGTTACGATACCGCGCTCTCGCGGATTGAGACGACGTAGCAGACACAAATCACCCACACCCCATCAACCTCAGGAGGTGAGGACTCATTCCCCACCTACAGATATGGTCCTACAGGAACAGCAGGATGCACTTCGCAAAGTCACGGAAATCAGTAGCTCCCCGGCACCGTCCTTTACCCTCAACGCCAGCCCACGAGAGTTCTCGAGCGATGATCAAGCCATATACGGCATACCAGACTCCCAGCTGTCCACCGACCCGCCGGAAGTCACACCAGACAGCGGATCTACTCAACTGAAGCTAACAACAATCTCCCCCCCAATGGATGAGGGACGGATACTGTCTTCTCTACATCTTCGGAGCTTGCATCGGTGTGTGGATGGGATAAACCGATAAAGAGGATGTGAGACTCCTTTGCTATGGAGAGGTGGCGTCGACAAGACAAAGTGAGTAGCATCCCCTGACATTGCCCATTCTTGATGCATAAAACTCCATCCACCCTCTCCCCGCCCACACCTGCAGACTCTTGGCACACGGAGGGCTGGATCTGTCGGACACGCGCGCTCTGACGCGACCCTATCTTTTGAG
Organism: Lissotriton vulgaris; assembly: GCF_964263255.1. Classification (NCBI taxonomy): domain Eukaryota; kingdom Metazoa; phylum Chordata; class Amphibia; order Caudata; family Salamandridae; genus Lissotriton; species Lissotriton vulgaris. The sequence continues at coordinate 160,440 of NW_028253358.1, forward strand.
GTCCCACACTGGGTGGACACATTTTAACGAACCTAAACGGTGCTGCCCCAGGAACTGCCTGCAGACAGCGGCCTTTTCATTACAGCCCGGGGATGGGAGGGGGGGGGGGGTTTGGGTGAAGAAGAGGAAAACTCCCCTCTGAATACATGGTATCCTTTATTCGAAGACTTGCACTTAATGCCTAGCACCCCTAGTATTATGTGGTTTATTGTCTCTTGAGAATTTGGACGGCAGCATGTTTCGCAACCGACCTTTTGGTATTATTCACTATTTAGGCCTATCTAGGTCAGTTGAGTTATTGTGTTTACACCCAAATTACTTTAATGAGGACTACTTACTAGTGACACAATATCTATGCTTGTGTGCGAGACGGGAGGGGATGTGGGAGGCCTGGGGGGGCTGCATGGGGGGAGACGGAGAGGGATGGGGAGAATAGGAATCGCTTAGACAACAGATATGGCAGAGATAACAATATGTACCTGGAATGTTAGAGGCATGCACACACCATCGTGACGTTATCAAATATATTCCTATCTAAAAGGACACAAGATACATATTGCACTCTTACAAGAGACGCATCTGAATAAGGCCGAAGTACGCACACTACACCGCAGGTGGCGTGGGCAGCTATATGCCACGGAGTACTCATTTGCCCGAGGCACATTACTGTGGGTTCGACCTGGGACCCCTCTGATAGTAACACAAACACAAATTGACCCTGATGGCAGGTTCGTGGTGATTCAGGGCAGACTGGATGGCCAACCAGTGGTGCTGGGCTCCATATATCCTCCGAATACCAAACAGGAGGGTTTCCTGGCGCGACTCTCACAGATATTAGCGCCCTGGCATGGTATCCCATGGATTTTAGGGGGCGATTACAACTGAGTCCTGGATGCACAGCTGGACCGCTCTTACCAGCCTCAACACGGCACACCAGCGCACGGGGCCATGAAAACGCTAACTACCTGGGCCACACAATGGGAACTGCAAGACGCCTGGCACACACACAATCCCACCACTAAGGTATATTCGTACTACTCGGGTGCGCATAAACTACACGTGAGGCTAGATAGATACATGGTGTCGACTGACCTGCTGCCCCTAGTCGTAGACACGCGATATATGGGACACACTAACTCTGACCACAACCCACACATACTAGATATAGCGTGGGAACGTCCACATCCCCCCATCCCCACCTGGATGCTCCAACCAGCCCTGCTGCAAGATGCAACATTCCGAGATTCTCTCATTACACAAACAGCGCAACAATTTGAGGATAATGCGGGCACGGCGTCCTCCCCACAGATAGAGTGGGATGCCTTCAAGGTCGCGATCAGAGGGCACTGCTTGGGGACACAAGGACACATGCAGAAACAGCTAGAGAGAGACTGGACGCATGTGGAGTCTGAACTGCTCCAACGTGAGCAGGACGAGATTAATGGCAGCTCACTCCGCACGCACACACCACCTCAGTGACAAACCAGGCAAATTACTCACGTGGTTAATCAAACAAGAAGACCAAACACAACCGGTATCAGCAATCAACGCTAATGAGGGTGGGATGGTCTATACACGGAAGAAAATACATGAAGCTTTCACAAGGCACTACGAACTGCTCTATAGCTCCCGTCTGCAGGTCTCTCGCGAGGCTATAGTGGGCTACCTCTCTGGCTTACAGCTACCACAGCTGACTGCTGCACAGCAGGACGACCTCGGAGCTCCGATCACGGCGGAGGAGCTTCGCACAACCATTTTCAACTTGTCCAATGGCAAATCCCCAGGCCCGGACGGGCTACCCTCCGAGTATTATAAGGCCTGCGCTGATGTCGTTGTTCCAACGTTACTGAAAGTGTACGCAGTGGCCGTGGAGGACACCTCCCTCCCACCCACACAGAACAAAGCTAACCTTATCTCCATCATCAAACATGGCAAAGACTCTACACAAATGGGCTCCTATCGCCCGTTGGCGCTCCTAAATACGGACTACAAGGTACTCGCCTCCACTTTAGCCCAGAGACTGGCCCCATTGGTTCCAGAGCTGGTACACCAAGACCAGAACGGTTTTGTCCCCACACGCAGCACCTCACACAATATTCGCAGGCTGTTTCATGTGCAGGAATACGCTACTCGCCTATGGCTGTGTGACCATCCTGTACCTTACAGAAGCGGTCGCTCCTCCACGCAGCTCCACGCTTGGCCTGACTCCAACACTGCTGTCTGCTACCTCGCCTCTGCCATTGCCTATCCGCAGTATCCTATCGCAAGTAACTTTGAAGCGCTAGATTGAAAGTAACGTTGAAGCGCTAGATTGCAAGTAACTTTGAAGCGCTAGATTGAAAGTAACTTTGAAGCGCTAGATTGCAAGTAACTTTGAAGCGCTAGATTGCCTGTTTCTTATTCCGATGAGCATTTTTAATCGTAGCACTCTGATTGGAAGTACGAATTAAAGTTAATGAGCATTTTAACTCGTAGCACTCCGATTGATAGTACGCTCTAATTAACTCTTAAACAGTGCCGCGCTGACTGTATCAGTGACTGCTGCCCGATTGTACCGGTGCCACGGCCATTTGCAGTGCGTTATTCCTGCTTGCGCCCCAATACTGATTGGCCTTTGGCCTGCTGCCATTTTGTTTTCATTTTAGTTGTTGTGGCTCCCTCCGGATCTCCACCCCCGCTCCCGCCTCCCAGCTGATCCTCCCTCGTCCCTCCCCCTCCACCATCCGCATATGAGAGATGCATATCCGCGCAGCGTTCACGCGCAGCGGTCGCGCCCCCGTCGCGCCGAAGGTGCGCCAAAGGTAAGCCCGTCTACGCCCGTCCGTGCCTGGACCACGCCCAGCGCCAGACCCCCTGCCCCCCGCCGCTCCCAACCCACTAGAATCACATATGATACCGCAACTCTCCTCGCCCTCAACCCCGGTCACACACCACAATGCTGCGAAGCCACCCCAGGACGTACCCACGGCCCATTCGCCTGCCTCTCCTGCAAATTCAACTGCTTCAGGACCCTCACCAAACCCACTTCCTCCACACACAGCTCCGACTCTAACCGCCTGAAGTGCATCCTGCTTAACACCCGATCGGTCCACAGACACGCAACTGAACTCTGGGACCTTCGACACCGTGTCACCGGACATCGCCTTCCTTACAGAAACATGGATGAACACATCAGCACCCGACATCGCCATAGCCATACCGGACGCTTACAAGATTATCCGAAAAGACCGCATCAATCAAACAGGAGGAGGCATCGCCATCATCCACAGGAACACCATCAAAATCACGACCAGCTCCGACGATATTCTTGCAATCGCCGAACATCTCCACTTCCAGATCCACACCGACCCTAGGACCACACTTAGAGGAAGCCTCATCTACAGACCTCCAGGTACCCGCACTCAATTCAGCGATGACATCACGGACTTCGTCAGCCCACATGCCCTCGCCTCCGAGAACTACATTCTTTTAGGAGACCTCAACTACCACCTTAAAAACAAACACAACAGCAACACCACCACCCTTCTGGACAACCTGGCCAATCTCGGTCTCATACAACTTGTTGACACCCCCACCCATGCAGCCGGACACACGCTCGACCCTATCTTCACCTCCAGCAAGCATATCTCCTTCGATCGCACCACAGCTCTCCACTGGACGGATCACAGCTTTGTTCACTTCAGCTACAAAACCACCCTGAACCACAACCGCCCTCAACCTATTCCTCTGAGAAACTGGAACAAAATCACCTCCGACCAACTCCTCACATCACTCAACCAAAACCCTCCCACCCTCTCACTGGACCCAAATCAAGCGGCCACCAATCTCAAGCAATGGATCACCCACAGTGCTGACGAATTAGCACCCCTGAAAAAACACCAGAACAAATCAACCAGCAATAAGGCTCCCTGGTTCAATGATGACCTTAAAAAAAACAAGAAACTATGCCGCACCCTGGAGAAAACATGGAGAAAAAACCCAACCACCGACAACATGAGACAAGAAAGACTGTCACCCACGCACTGGTCACGAGTCGACTGGATTATGGTAACACACTATACGCCGGAATCACAGCCAAATTACAGAAAAAACTCCAACGCATCGAAAACGCATCAGCGAGACTCATATTAGACATCCCTCGCCAAGACCACATCACCGGACACCTAAAAGACCTCCACTGGCTTCCAGTCAACAAAAGAATTACTTTTCGCCTTCTCACCCACGCACACAAAGCCCTCTACAATCTAGGACCCGAATGCCTCAACACTCGACTGTCCTTCTACAAACCCACCCGCCATCTAAGATCGGCCAATCAAGCCCTCGCTGCAGTCCCGCGCATCCGAAAAACCACCATGGGCGGCAGATCCTTCTCCTTCCTTGCTGCCAAGACCTGGAACTCACTCCCCACTCACCTCCGCCTCACTCAAAACCACAGCTCCTTCACAAAAGTACTTAAAACCTGGCTATTCGACAAATAATGAACCCCTTCCCCTAGCGCCTTGAGACGCTTTGGGTGAGCAGTGCGCTATATAAATGCCCGAACTTGAACTTGAACTTGGCCGCGATCGGGGTGCCTAGTACTGGACCTCGAGAAGGCCTTTGACTCGGTGGAGTGGCCATATCTTGCAGCAATCATGGAAAAGTATGACTTGGGCGATGGTTACACAGATATGGTTAAATTGTTGTATTAAAGGCCGACTGTCCGCGTCTGCACGGGCAGACTCCTCTCGAATGCCATACGGGTGCGAAGGGGCACCAGGCAGGGTTGCCCACTGTCCCCATTGTTGTTTTCCATGGCTATGGAGCCTCTGGCTATGATATTGAGAGCACATGGGGAGGAGTGGGGAGTCCCGATGGCGGGTGGTGTACATGCAGTCTCGCTCTATGCAGACGACCTGCTTCTATACGTCAAGGATCTGACCAACATCCCGAGGACTCTGGATACAATCTTCCAGACCTTTGAGGAAATGTCGGGTTTACGAGTCAACTGGGCCAAGTTGGGCGCATATTCATTCAGTCAGACGACACCAGAATGCGACGTAAGACTCGGGGGCGAACGACTCACTTGGTATCCCTCGACGTTCCGATATCTGGGAATCCACATATATAGGAACCCAACGGACGTACTGGATGGGAACCTGAACAGAGCGATATCCTCATTACGCGCTCAGGTGACTTTCTGGAAAACCCTTCCCCTGACTGTGCCAAGCAGAGTAGCACTAACGAAAATGATAGTCCTACCACGACTATTGTATTACTACGCTAATATCCCGAACTACGTCCCTACCAGAGTGTTTAGAGACTTGGAAACATTGCTTCGCGATCTAATCTGGAACAAGGGCAGACCCCGTGTGGCGTTGACGAAGTTGTATATGACAACCGAGACAGGAGGCCTGGCGGGTCCCAACCTGGAATTGTATTATTTGGCAGCACAACTGCAATGGGTATCAAGATGACTGAGTGGCAGAAATCTGGAAGATACAGCCACAGATACCACTCGCAAGATCCACACACAAATCTGCACACTGTTCCACCCGCTGGCCAAAGCCCCACGCCCCACACAACTGCACACAACGGTAGCACACAAATGCTTCCTACGCTGCTTGAAAGTGACTCGAGTGGTGAAACCATACGCCCCAGTGCTCCCCTTACTGGGCACTCCCAGAGGAGATGGTGTAATGACGGAGGCGGTGTTGGAGAGATGAAAGCAGGCAGGAGTGGAGACATTGGGGACCTTTATGCCGACGGCGCCTTGCTCACCTTTGCTACACTTGCAGCGGACACAGGCTTACCAGCTGGTCAATTTCTAACCCATGCCTCCCTGGTGCGAACACTGGCGAACGCCTGGGACGATATCTCCGAGGAGCCGCCAATGTATCAGTTCATGCAATATCTGCATGTAATGGGCAATGACACTCACGTGGTACACTGGCTGGCACAAGCTCTCCTGGAGCACACACAACATTCTACCCGACAACTAAGAGACAAAAGGGAAGTGGACAGAGGGCGGGCCTGGACGGACAAAGAGTGGGCAATGGTGCTACTAAGCCCACTCAATGTCCCACGCAACTACTGTTTAAAACCATACAATTCTACATCTTGCACCGTGCATACCTGTCACCGGACAAGATTGACAGATACTTCTCAGCCACCAACGCAGCATGCCAACGATGTTCCTTGCTTGGAGCAGACCTGTTGCATATGCTCTGGCTGTGCCCCAACATCCAGACATACTGGAGCACGATCACAACATTACTGACACAATGCACAGACGAAGAAGTACCACAGACGTGGGAGGCTTGCATCCTGGACCTTTACAAAAGGACCAAATTGAATAAGGTGCCGGCACGATTTTGGGATCTGGGACTTGTCACAGCCAAGCGTATACTCACTAAGCATTGGAAACACAATAGACCCCCGCATACTCGACACTAGTACACCTCTTTCACTAACTGGGCGGTGGCGGAGGGCACAGTGCTGCGCAGAGAGGAAACGATGGGACTGAGAAAACTCCCAATTGCACACATCTGGGATGCCGTGCTGAAGTCCTTCCAACAAGCTAGCTTAGCACAAGGGATCACCTGAAATCAGACACTTCCGGAACAGACAGAAGATAAGAGAATAGACGGATGCCCTGCGTGCCCGGCACCCCCCTCCCAACCTGTGCCTACTTGCACAACGCGACATGCATGTCTAACTGACGACAGAGCCGGAAGAAAATGTCACGCATAATGAACAGGAGCACAGTGCACATAGGCGTAGACGCTTCCCAGAAGCATGAAATCGGCTACACTGTCTCTCCCCCCCTCCCTTCCCATCCCCCCCTAGGCGGACATCCCGCCCCGCGAGACGGATGTGACCAACATCTCGACCGCGGTCTCCCTACACGCCCCCATACCAACACGCTCCACGCACAAATATATCCGACACTAGCGCACGCACCTCATATTTAATGGTTTTTTTAACCCCTTCCTAGTTTGTACTTACCTCTTCCCCACTTACTATTCCTAAAGGAAGATAATTTCTCACCCTTCCCCCCCCCCTTCTTCCTGGAATCTTCTCACCCCACTGTTTACATGATGGCTCTGTGATTAATAATAGGGTGCTATCACTGTTGATAAGACTCCCATTGCTAAACTTACATACGAGAAGAAATGCGTTACTTACCTGTAACAGCAGTTATCCAGTATTGGTGTCTTTCATAGATTCACATGCCTGAATCATTCCCCGTCGTCGAGACGGGAGCCTCCGGTAAATAAAAAAGCAATGTCCATAGACATGCATAGAGAGAAAGGGTCCAAGGGTCTCCCCTTAGTAGCCTTTCCTTGTCCTTATGTAAAAAGGACCAAACTGCCATAGTCAGCCAATCAGCTCCGACCTCCCTCTAGAACCTTCCTGGGAGGAGCCTCAGTCCCTCAGATTTTCGTACGCACCCAGCTAGGTTTGGCGTAATATAGTTCCGAGAGGGAAGTGAGTCCTTCCAGGGGAGGCGGGAGGGTTGCATGTGAATCTATGAAAGACACCAATACTGGATAACTGCTGTTACAGGTAAGTAACGCATTTCTTATCCAGTATTAGGGGTGTCTTTCATAGATTCACATGCCTGAATCAGAGTAGCTAGCAATCATAGTAGCACATTTGTAAAACAGAGATGCTCTGCCGTCATAGTAGATAATGCATATAGTATCATACAATAAAGAGACAGCTTAGACATATCATCAGAGCAATAATGTGCATACCTGGAAGGCGGGATGTAGGAAGGCTCACCTTACTGAAAGAGATGGCGAAGCACCGCCTGGCCCACTGCTGCATCCTTCTGAAGTTCGATATCCAGGCAGTAGTGTCTGGAGAAAGTATGCGGTGACTTCCAGGTCGCCGCCCTGCAGATGTCCAGGATCGGCACTCCAGCAAACAGTGCTGCCGACGTAGACATCGCTCTGGTTGAGTGAGCCAGAACCCGGTCATTCAAAGGCCGGCCGGCCTTTTCGTGGCAGAACGAAATCGCCGAGGAGATCCATCTGGAGATGCTTTGCTTCGTGAGGGGTAGACCCCTTCGTGGTCTGCTGTATGCCACGAACAGCTGTGAGGATTTTCTGAGATCCTTAGTCTTGTCCAGGTAGAACTTCAGGCACCTCATAAGGTCCAAAGAATGCAGCGACCTTTCCGCTGCTGTGGAAGGATTGGCAAAGAATGACCTAAGGACCAATGGTTCGTTGAGATGGAAGTCCGAAGGTACTTTTGGAATGAACTTAGGGTTTGGTCGAAGTATCACCCTATCATGTCTGAATTGCAGATATGGTTCCTGAATGGACAAGGCTTGCAGCTCGCTAACCCTTCTGGCCGAAGTTAGAGCGAGCAAGAGCGCTGTTTTCCATGAGAGGTGTTGAAGAGATGCCCTGTGAATGGGCTCAAACGGGTGACGCATGAGCTGGTTGAGTACCAGGTTAAGCTGCCATGTGGGAGGTACTTTCCGAGGCCTCGGGAAGGATCTGTATAGCCCTTTGAGGAATTGCTTGACCAGTCGACTAGACCACAGAGAAGGTCCTGTGACCGTTCTGGTGAACCTCGAGATTGCTGCCAGGTGAACTTTGATGGACGCATGCGCCAGTCCCGACTGGGCCAAAGGCAGGAGGTATGGTAATATCTGTTCAGGTGTGATGGCGAGGGGCCGTAGGCCCTGGTCTGAACACCATATGCAGAACCTCTTCCATTTGAGACAGTAGGTCTTGTTCGTACTGTCTGCCCTTGCCTTGGCTAGTACATCCCTGCAGTCCTGTGGGATATTCAGGCCACCGAACTCTCTGTGCTCAGGAGCCAGGCTGATAATTTGAGCGATTGGAGGTTCGGGTGCTGCACTTGCCCGTTGGACATCGTCAGAAGGGCCGGGTGTTGGTTCAGGCGAATCGGTGATCTGATGGAGTCGAAGCAGATCCGAGAACCAGTGTTGCCTCGGCCAGGACGGGGCAATCAGGATCAGGGTGCATGGTTCCGCCTTCATCTTCCTGAGGAGCCGTGGAATCATCGGGAATGGAGGAAAGGCGTATGCAAAGACGCTGTACCATCCGATGGAAAACGCATTTCCTAGTGATCCTGGTTGGGGATGCCAACTTGCGTAGCTCGGGCATTTGGCGTTCCTCTTGGTGGCAAAGAGGTCGATGTTTGGTACTCCCCAAAGAGAAAAGATGTGAGTGAGGGCGCTGTCCGATAGTTCCCACTCGTGGGAGAGGGACTTTTGCCTGCTCAGGGCGTCCGCGATGGTATTGTCCTTTCCTGGGACGTATTCCGCTTTGAGTTGGATTTCGTGTAGCACCAGCCAGTTCCAGATCGTCTGCGATTCGCGTGAGAGCGAGAGCGAACGTGTTCCCCCTTGTTTGTTTAGATAGTGCATCGTCGTGGTGTTGTCTGTCCTGACGAGCACTGGGGATTTCTGGATGCGGGGTAAGAAGGCTTGAAGAGCCAGATACACTGCTCTTAGCTCCAAGAGGTTTATATGGAGCGATTGCTCTTGAGAGTCCCATTTGCCGCTGATCTGTAGGTCCTGGAGCACCGCGCCCCATCCCTCTAGGGAGGCGTCCGTTGTTATCACCAGCGGTGATGCTGGGAGGAGAAACGGTAAGCCCACTGTTAGATTTTGGCGACGTGTCCACCATTGTAGAGCTTTGGAAATTTTCGGTGTGATCCGAAGGATGTCCTCGAAGGAGCCAGTGCTTTGGGTCCATTGGCTCGCGAGTGCCTCCTGCAAGGGCCGCATTCTGAGCCTGCAGTGCAGGATGAGGAGTATGCAGGAAGACATCATCCCCAGGAGGGAGGTGTAAGTCCGAACTTTCAGGTGCGTTGTCTTCGCCACAGCCGTGGCCAGAGATAAGATCTTGTCTGTCCTCTCTTTTGAGGGGAAGGCTTTCGTGCACACTGTGTCCAACATGGCCCCTAGGAAGGTAATCTTTGTTGCGGGGACCATGCATGATTTTTTGAGATTGAGCGTCAATCCCAGATTTTGAAAGAGATTGGTGCAGGCGTTGGAGGACGTGATTGCGTTCCCAGGTGAGGGTGCTTTCACCAGCCAGTCGTCTAGGTAGGGGAAGACCTGGTGGCCCAGTTGACGCAGGAAGGCTGCCACTGGCGCAAGGCATTTCGTGAAAATGCGCGGTGCGGACTTGAGGCCGAACGGCAGGACTTTGAACTGATAGTGACGGCCCGCCACCTCGAATCTTAGGAATTTCCGGTGATTTTTGAGGATGGGGATGTGGTAGTATGCATCCTGGAGATCCAGTGACACCATGAAATCTCCTTTCTCTAGAATGCCCAGGATTTCTTGAATCGTCACCATCCTGAACGATTGGCTCCGCAGGAAGGTGTTGAGTCCCCGGAGATCCAGGATGGGTCTCCACTTGTTTTCTTTTTGTTGTACAAGAAAGAAGTGGGAGTAAAATCCTTTCCCCTTCGAGGATGCCGGAACCCTTTCGATTGCTCCTTTTTGTAGCATTGTCGAAAGTTCCTTCAGAAGCAGGCGTGGATGTTTGTGTGTCCGTCTGCGTGGAGGGGTATTGGGAGGAATGGAGGTGAATTCGAGAGAGTGGCCGAATCGAATAATTTGAAGAACCCACCGGTCCGTGGTGATGTACTGCCAATTGTGAAGGAAATGGGTCAGCTTTCCTCCAATTTGAAAGGATGGATATGGTGTTTGGACTGGCTGGAGTAGTCGGTCACTGGCGGCCGCCAGCGCCCCTCTTGGTATTTTTACCTCTGTAGGTTGATCTTCCGAATGAAGATTGTCGGCCTTGCTGTTGTTTGTTTTGGTACTGGCCTTTGTGATTGTATGAGAACGAGGACGAGGACCTGTTTTGATATGAGCCTCGATAGGAGGACTGACCTCTGGGCCTGTTGCCCCGAAAGGACTGGTTTCTAGACTGCAGAGAGCCCAGTGCCCTTGCCGTGTTTCTGGGCCGCCTGCGTCACTACCGAGTCCGGTTTGGGGTGACCATTAAGGCAAGCCGCCGCAGTGGGCAATACAAGCACAGGTCGTGCCTATCATCCACATGTATTCTTTTCTTGCTGCAGGAAGAGCAGGCCCTGAACAGGGCTTTCTTCCCCGTTCATGTAAGGGGCAATGTCCTCCCACAGCTGGCGATTGTAACGCCCCGGCAGGAGACTCCCTAGCACAACGTGCGTAGAAAATCTGAGGGACTGAGGCTCCTCCCAGGAAGGTTCTAGAGGGAGGTCGGAGCTGATTGGCTGACTATGGCAGTTTGGTCCTTTTTACATAAGGACAAGGAAAGGCTACTAAGGGGAGACCCTTGGACCCTTTCTCTCTATGCATGTCTATGGACATTGCTTTTTTATTTACCAGAGGCTCCCGTCTCGACGACGGGGAATGATTCAGGCATGTGAATCTATGAAAGACACCCCTAATACTGGATAAATTGGCATTTACACTTCAACTGGCTCTCAGTACCTTGCCACATGTCAAAGCAGGGTATGATATAACATACAGAGACAACTGGATACACCCGGAGGGGACGTCACACTGAGAAACACAACCAGACCCACTCCTCAGCTCACTATTACACCCCTCTCTCTGCTGCACCCGGGCGCAGATGTCAACACATGCACACAAACACAAGAGACAGGCCGCAAGCGGCCTCATTAGACTCTCTGCAACGTCTAAGCGACACACACTTAAACACCCGAAAGTGAAGAGCAACTCGTCGCTAGATGGGACACTCACGAACACGGTATGAAGTGGTAATGACTGATGTATAATTTACCTATTGATGTTTCTCAACTGCTTTTTATCACTCTGTGTACTAATTATAAATGTCATTGCTTAAGAAATGCCAATAAAAATATTCAAACAAAAAACAATGCACATCCTAGGCAAGATGGTAGGTCTCCTCCCCCAGGATGGGCAGGGGGAAGCTTCAAAGGCATTTCGCCTCTGTGAGCTTCTCCAGACCATTTGCTGAACTCAGCAAATGGCCCCCACCGGTTCTAACCCCCACTCTGGTGGGAAGACTAGTGCGAAACCCTACGTCGGGAAGGGGGATGTGCCAGCCTATGCCAACCCCACCCCTCAGGTGGGAGAGGCGAGGTGAAGCACAAACCCGGGCTCCGGCCATCTTGAAGATGGGGAGCCCTGCCCAATCACAGCTAGGCGCCTGCCCCCCTTCCACAGGAGAGGAGCAGTCTAGGGGTGTACCCACCCCAGGACAGGGACCTATTGGTCCCTGCCCTTGCCCTACCTGTAACATCCCTAAATTTCGTTTTTAGGGGCACCCTGAACCTTCCTTCCTCAGATCCCGATACGAAAAGAAGAAAGATCAAGAGGAAGACCACCCGCCGTGCAGCTGCTAACAGGACGCCTATAACTGACTTGGTCCCAGCCCTACCGGCCAGTCGATCCTGTAACCTGCTCCTGCAGCCCCGGCGACTCCAGCGGACAGCAACCTTGGGACACCCAGAAGACCTGCCTGCCTTGACCCTCTTAAAGACTGGGACTCCCATCAGCAGAGGCTCTGCTGCAACAACACACCTGGTGCAAGCCAGTAAGCTCCAGACCAGCTCACCCTGCACCCGCCGAGCCCGGCCCGTGCCCAAGTGATCCAAGACCACGAGGACGTCCCCCCGGCGACTGGGACCTGAGGTCCTGTGCCCAAAGACCCTCCTCAACGAACCAGATGACGCCTGCAGACTCAGAACCAGGGGCCCCTCCAACCCCGACCAGCTGAGGGTAAGCTTTCCCAACACCTAAAGACACCCATGCACCCGGCGCCCTACAGCCCCCTGTGCCTTCCTTTGAATGAATGAATGAATGAATGTTGGATTTATAGAGCGCATGGTTACCCGGAGGCGTCCCAGCGCTGTACCACTGGGGAACCTGTCCTGGCTTTCCCTGTGAGATGGTCCCTTTACGCATCCCCAAGGTGCAGCCAGGCAGCCCCGGTGGTGATTAATTAATTAATTAATTATTGTGGGTTTCTAACGCGCTAGAATAGTCTCCCGAAGGAGTATCTCTGCAGTAAACCGGTGGGGAACCCGTCCTGGCTTTCCCTGTGAGATGGTCCCTACTGGGTATCTCCAAGGTGAAACCAGGCATCCCCGGCGTATGTGGGGGTCCGTTGTGGAGATGAGGCAAGCTAATGCCCAGAGCGGCCGAGTGTGATCCCTGGTTAGAGTAGGCACCGAGTTAAGAATTATCAAGTCCGCTGACCCTGGTCCACGACCCTGCCGCGTCGTGAATTGAACCCTGGTCGGGAATTGAACCCTGGTACCGGGCCGTCCTCTGCTCTCGGGTCTGTCGCCTCTAACCAGTGAGCCACACCACTCCATCGGGACAGAGTGGAGATTAAGCAAGCTATTGCCCAGAGTTGAAGCGTGGGACCCCAAGGTTAGAGTGGCACAGAGGCGAGCTTTATCGGGCCCGCTGACATTGGTCCTGCACCCGGCTGCGTCGGGAATTGAACCCTGGTCCCGGGACGACCTCTGCCTCCGGGTCTGCCGCCTCTAAACGTTGAGATACACTTCTCCACTGGGGTACCTACCTGTGCACAAAGATCCCAACTTACCTCTCGACATTGTGGTCGCCCCTGAAGAGTCTCCGTCCCCGAGCCTGCAGCCTTTGTTCGTTTGTTACCTTTCCCATTGATAACATCGAGCGCCCGACGGCTCAAAAGCACCCTGCACCCAGCCGCCCGAGTGCCGTTGGCCAAGCCACTTTTGCCCTATCCGACTTTCCCATTTGCCCTGAGCAAGTGGCAAGGAGCCTCGCTCCCACAGCCGCGTAGCCAGCAGCCACCAACCTGAGGCCCCTTGCCCCCATTGGATAACATTGGGCCTAACTACCTCTGCACCATGCCGCCCCTGTACAACTGAGGGTGAACCAACTGTACCTACCTGACCCTAGGGGACCCCATGGGTATGCCCAGAACCTTAAATTCACCAGCCGAGAACTCACCTGGAAACTGGTAACTAACTCACTTACCTGCCATTGGATAACATTGACTGGTTTGACTCGAAAATCTTCTAAGAGGCTACTTTTGAAAACTTGAAATATTCCTATAAAATTAGCAGAGTAACGAATTCCAAAGTACTCACCTGTGATCAGAATAGAAGCCAGTACTGTACCTTGTAGACCAGTATTAAACCACAAATGTAATCCTAACCGGGTTTACCCTTAACGCACAAGTTACTACTTGTCTAACCATATATCTGTAAGAGACATTAGTGATATATTCCTTACCTTAGAATAGATTACTTACCTTAGAATATCCCCAGGTGTCAGACTGGATCCGGAGATTTGATTCCTTACCTTAGAATAGATTCCTTACCTTAGAATATCCCCAGGCGTCAGACTGGATCCGGAGATTTTGCGTGGTAATACCCCTGCGTGCCGGCAGGCGTCGTCCGCGGCTCCGCGTCAGTCGTCGGCGTCGTTAGCACCGAATGACAGAGTACTTAGACGCCGCAGAGCCATGATAGAACCAACACTGGTGCCATGAAACTAGGGCCCTGAAAGGGGATGACCTTAACCCTAGATATCGGTTCACAGAAGGGGGAGGATGGGCGGGTCCGGTAAGGAATCTATCACTAAAGTCTCTTACAGATGTATCGTTACACAAGTAGTAACTTGTGCATCTGAAAGAGACATGTTAATGATAGATTCCTTACCTTAGAATAGATACCCCAGCAATACCAACCCGGGTGGTGAGTCTGCGAACCAATATCACACCAGAAAGTCCTGGAGGACGGAACGGCCAAAGAAGCCATCCCTCCGGACTTGACTGTCCAGGCAGTAGTGTCTTGCGAACGTGTGCAGCGAGGCCCACGTCGCTGCCTGGCAAATGTCCTGTAAGGGGACTCCTCGGCCCAGGCCAGTTGTTGCCGTGGCACGAGTGGACTGAGCCCGCAATCCAGCAGGGGGCTCCTTTTTCGCCATGGAATAACATGCCTGATACACAAGATGATCCACCGCGAAATGGTCCTCTTGTGTACTGCCTTTCCCTTCTTCGCGCCCACGTAACCAACAAGAGTTGGTCATCCACCCGGAATTGGCGTGTGCGATCTAGGTAATAGGAGAGCGCATGTTTTGGATCCAGCCGGTGGAGCCTCTCTTCCTCTTTCGAGGGATGCGGAGGCGGACAGAAGGTGGGCAAAGTAAAGGACTGCCCGATGTGGAAGGCCGTGACAACCTTGGGCAGAAAGGAAGGTCGTGTACGCAACACAACCTTGTCAGGTTGAACAGATAGGAAAGGTGGAGTAGAAGAAAGAGCCTGGAGCTCACTCACCCTCCTGGCAGAGGTGATGGCGACCAGGAAAGCAGTCTTCAATGTGAGAAGACGGAGAGGACAGTTATGGAGCGGCTCAAAGGGAGCACACATCAGATAAGTGAGAACAAGATTCAAGTCCCACTGGGGCATCACAAAGGGAACAGGAGGGAACATGTGTGTGATGCCCTTCAGAAATCTATTCACAAAGGGGGACTTGAATAAAGAAGGCTAATCAGGTAGCCTTAAGAAGGCGGAAAGAGCAGAAAGGTACCCTTTAAGAGTGCCCAGAGCAGAGCCCTGCTGGGCAAGGGAAAGAAGAAAGAGCAGCACTTCCGAAAGGGGTGCAGAGAGAATCCACAGCCTTTGTTGTGCACCATGCCACAAATCTGTTCCACCTGCAGGCGTATACCGACTTTGTGGAGGGACGCCTGGCTGCCAGAATGATATCACAGACTTCAGGAGGCAAGTCAAATGGCCTCAACTAGAGACTGGACAGGTTCGGGTGCAGCACCGTCCCCTGCTGCTGCGACAGAAGGTCCTCCCGAAGAGGCAGACAAATCAGGGGATCGACTGACATGCTGAGTAGCTCGGGATACCAGTATCTTCGTGCCCAGTCAGGAGCCACAGGGATAACCTGGGCCTTGTCGCGCCTGATCTTCTTCAGCACTCTGGGCAGAAGTGGTATAGGCGGAAGAGCGTACAATAGACCGCAACTCCACTCGCGACGAAAAGCGTCTCCGAGCGAGTGCCGCCTTGGAAATTCCAACGCGCAGAACTGATGACATTGCGCGTTCTCTTCTGTGGCGAATAGATCTAACCAAGGCTCTCCCCATTGCTGAAAGAGACCTTGCGCCACGTCCGAGTTCAGACGCCATTCGTGATCCATCATGCACCGACGGCTGAGTTAGTCTGCCCTGGCATTCAGAGAGCCTGCCAGGTGTTGAACCACCAGGGTCACGCCCTGATGTTCCAGCCATTGCCATAGGCGCAGACCCTCCTGGCATAGGGTCCACGACCCCACTCCGCCTTGTTTGTTGCAGTACCACATGGCGGTGGTGTTGTCCGTGAACACCTGCACTACACTCCCTCGGACAGATGGGAGGAATGCCTTCAGTGCTAGACGAATCGCCCGCAGCTCCAACATGTTGATATGGAGCTGGGACTCCGCCGGAGACCAGAGGCCTCTGATCTCCGCCTCTCCCATATGGCCTCCCCAGCCCTGGAGGGACGCGTCCGTCACAACTACGTGCTACGGGTGGGGTAGGGAGAGGGATCTGCCACTGACCCAGTCGCAGTGCCCTCCGAGATCAAGACATGATCGGGTTGCCCTGATGCTGGGCCCAATGAAACTTCAGGTCCCACTGCAGAGCCCGCATCCGCCACCTGGTGTGATGCACCAGAAGGATGCAGGAAGCCATCAGCCCCAGAAGCCGCAGCGTCAACCTGACCGAGACTCGGGATAAGGGCTGGAAGATGGGAATCAGAGCCTGAATATCCCGAACCTGCTGTTCGGGTGGGTAAACCCGAAACTGCGCCTAGTCGAGAACCGCTCCGATGAAGAGGAGCTTCTGAGAGAGACACAGGTGTGACTTCGGCACATTGATGGAGAACCCCAGCAAGTGCAGGAGGTCGGCCGTAGTCTGGAGGTGGGTGACGACTACCTGGGGCGAGCCCGCCTTCAACAACCAGTCGTCGAGGTAGGGGAAGACTGATACCCCCTGCCTGCGCAGATGAGCTGCGACCACCGCCATCACCTTCGTGAACACCCGTGGGGGGCTGGTAAGGCCGAAGGGGAGCACGGTAAACTGAAAGTGCTCTTGGCCTACCGTGAACCGCAGGTAACGCCGGTGGTCCGGCAGGACGGGGATGTGGAAATAAGCGTCCGGCAGGTCCAACGCTACCATCCAGTCTCCCGGGTCCAGGGCAGCCAGGACCTGAGCCAAAGTCAGCATCTTGAACTTCTCCTTCCGGAGGAAGCCGTGGACGTTCCGCAGGTCCAAGATACGGCGTAGGCCCCCTTTGCCCTTCTTGGGCACCAGAAAGTAGTGGGAGTAACATCCACACCCTACTTCTGGCCCAGGAACGCGCTCGATGGCCCTCTTGGCCAAGAGGGCCGTGACTTCCTCTTGCAGAAGTTGCAAGTGATCCCCTGACACGCGGTGGCATGGATGGAGGGGGTGCCTTGAAGGGGAGGGAGTAGCCCCTTCGGACAATCTGCAGCACCCACCTGTCCGAAGTGACTGTGTGCCAGTGGGAGAGGTGATGGCGAACCCTGCCTCCCACAGGCGTCACATGGGCCTGAAAACTCGGACTAGGAAGGTTTAGAGGCAGGTGCTGCTGAAGGGGGTGTGGACTGGCCTGGCCGTGGTACCCGACCGCCGCCACGGGGGTTTCCACGTACGCCACCGCGCTGTTGGACATTCTGCGGCGCGTGGCTGACAGTACGTGGGGGGCACCCCTTCCGTGGCCACGAAAGGAGCGAAAGGCACCCGATTGCTGGCGTGGGGCCGTGAGGCCCAAGGACTTGGCCGTAGCCCTGGAGTCCTTGAAACTTTCCAGCGCATGGTCTGCCTTGTCGCCGAAGCGGCGACGGCCATCAAACGGCATGTCCAGGAGCGTGGCCTGGACATCGGCCGAGAAGTTGGCGGACCTCAACCAGGCGTAGCGTCAAACCGCCTCTGTCGTTGCCATCGCCCTGCCCAGTGAGTCCGTTGTATCCAGCGCACACCGAATAGAAAAACGTGCTGCATCTCGGCCTTCCGCAAGTGCTTGGCCGAGTTTAGCCTGGACCTCCTCCGGGCATTGGGGCAGCACCTCCGCAACAGTGTCCCACAGAGTGTGGGTGTAGCGGCCCAAGAGACAGGCGGTGCTCACAGACCGCAGCCCTAAGCTAACAGACGAGATAGAACCGA
Organism: Lissotriton vulgaris; assembly: GCF_964263255.1. Lineage (NCBI taxonomy): Eukaryota > Metazoa > Chordata > Amphibia > Caudata > Salamandridae > Lissotriton > Lissotriton vulgaris. The sequence continues at coordinate 178,615 of NW_028253358.1, forward strand.
TGCCTTCCGGTGGACGACCATCTATCCAATCAAAGCCCTCTTCCATCGCTGCCTCCTCTGAGGCTTCAGAAGACTTCGGACAGCCACTCCTCTAGCAACTGCAGGAACATTTGGATGCTCATCAGCAAATCCATATCGAGCCAGGCACTGGTCGCATACTGGCGAAGCCTCCACAGCTGCTGAAGGAGTCTGTTCCTCAGGAGAGGAAGTTGTCTTTTATTTATTTATTTAATGCCATTTTTAGAGCGCAAACAATTACCCTTAGGCGTCTCGGCGCTGAAATTGCATTGAAGTCTCACCCTAGACAGAAAAAAGCGGAAAAGTGGATTACTGATTAAAAAGCCATGTCTTCAGTTTTTTTCTGAACTGAAGAAGAGTAGGACTGGTTCTTATGTGGATGGGTAGGGTGTTCCAAAGTCTAGGGGCCGCGATTGAGAAGCCGCGATCACCCCAGGAAACTGTTCGGCTACGTTGAACCACTAGTTGGTTAAAAAATGTGGATCTGAGCATTCTCTGGGGATTGTAAGGAATCAGTTTTTTAAGGAATCGAGGTCCTAAATCCTGAAGTGATTTAAAAACAGTGCACAGAGATTTAAAATTGACCCTGTTGTGAATGGACAGCCAGTGGTATTTTTTAAGCGTGTCCGAGATGGGTGCAAATCTGGGTTTTTTTTAAAGTACGCGTGCGGCGGCATTCTGCACGGTCTGTAATTTTTTGATGACTCTGTTCTGGGCATTAAGCAGCAGACCGTTGCAGTAGTCTAATGAGGACAGCACTAGCGAGGAAACTAGTGTTTTTGCTGCTGATTCAGGTAGGTAAGGTATGATTTTCCTTACAATACGTAGCTTAAAGTGAGCATTAGCGGCCACTTTATTCGCATGGGCCATGAAGTTGAGCTGGTTGTCAAAGGTGACACCTAAGTTTCTAACTTTGACCGTGGGACAGGGAGGTGTGCCCATGGCCGCTGGCCACCAGGTTGCCGACCAGGCTGGGGAGAGCTTACCGAAGATAACCACCTCCGTTTTATCGGAGTTGAGCTTCAGGCAATTTCTTGCCATCCACTCACTAATAGCAGTCATCCCATCTTGGAAACTCTCCGCCATCTTCTGTCCATCACCCTTTATGGCCAGAACCAACTGGGTGTCGTCGGCGTATGAGGTCAGGCCCATCCCATAGGCTTTGATGACACTAGCAAGGTCCGACACATATATATTAAATAGTGTCGGACTCAGGGATGAGCCTTGTGGGACCCCACACTGTAACGACAGGTCGGCCGATTGGAAGGGGCCCAGGGTGACCGCCTGGGTTCTATTGGCCAGGAAGGAGGCCAGAAGATCTCTAGCAGTGAGCTGAATGCCCATCCTCTTGACACGGTCGACCAAGATCTTGTGGTCGACCGTGTCGAAGGCGGCAGACAAATCAAGGAGGACTAGTACGGCAGTACCTCCTTGGTTGATGGCCTCCTCTTTGAGGAGGCCATCAACCCCACCAGTGCTTTCCCCTCCCAAAAGGCCTAAGAAACGCAACAGATCTACCTCCTGCACTCCCTCTTCCCACTCCTCCATCGCCTCTCTCTGTACCACTTTTAGAGTCACCACAGCACTCACCTCTGGGTTTCTCACACTAAAGGGACTAAGACAGTACTCTACTCCCTTATGACCCATATGACATATTGATGGCCCAAAGGGCCCAGACCCTTGGGATAATGATATTGATCCCCCTACAGAAAGCCTTGTACCCTGCTAAGACATCCCCACCAAATGAGGTCACTGCATATCTTGAGTTTCTACACAGGGCTGCTATGTTCCATAATGACTAACCCTGCCTGCAGTATGTAGAGGGTCATTTCCTTGTGGAAACCCTCTCCTCCACCCAACGCTCCCTCCAATACCTCTAGATGCTAAAGAGGGTCTTCAAACCTGCCATGGAGATTTTCAAGGAGCCCGTCAAAGCAAGGGTAGATAGGAAGTATAAACCTTCCCCTAGTGACCCTCCAAACATTTATGGCCAGTGATCCAAGACTAGCTTGTGGTATATACCACCAGAAAGTGCACAAACACCCGGAGCACTGGTGATTCACTCCTTGCTGATCGGAAAAGCAAGAAGATAAAAGCCGGGGGCACCAGGGGGGCATCACAGTCCACTACTCATTAGCGAAAAGCGAATTCTATCAGCTTGCTCTCCCTATACGATCATGCGCACTAGGATCAAATGGCTGACTTGGTGGCACATCGCCAAGAACAGTACCACAAGATAGGGCAGCAGTTACCAGTGTTGTTCCAGTTTTAAATCAGAGGTACAGCAACATCTACTAAGTGTGTCTTTTGATGGTCAGCATCTCTTTTGCCATCAGGTCGAGATGCTCCAGGATATAAAGACGCAGTTACAGCAAACGCTATGGGAGCCTTCCAAACACCGCCAACGAGGTTACTTTTGACGCACACAGTTGTGGCGCATCCAAGGCACACGCTCCGGACCTTCACCCACACCAATTTTTTTTTTTCTTTTTCTTTATAGTTTTATATAGGGCGAAATAGACCCGAATATATCTGGTATCAGAGGGCTTTACATAGCACCAGTTTTTTTACATCAGGACACATTCATTTTTGTTAGACACGGGGAGCTTAAGTGATTTGCCTAGAATCACAAGGTGTTTAGCGTCGTTGCCGAGACTCAAACCCGGTTCCCCAGCTTCGACGTCGACCGCTCTAGCCGTAAGGGTTACTACATGAGTGGATATCAGGGCAACAGTGGGAAAGGTTGAGGGTAAGGATGCAGCCCTTAAAGGAACTACACCCCTCAATGCAGCGACTCCCTTCCACTACCCTCGATCACTAAACACCTGTACAAGAAAGGCTGCAGGGGATTCTGCCCCGGTGATTAGAAGCAACAAGAGACTATCACCATGGAACCCTTGCTTACAGGGTGGAGCGCATCTCAATCATCTCACTGTTCCACTCTACAGCAAACTCCTCACATCAATCATCTGGAGCTACTGGCCAGCCAGCCAGCTCTCCGGGCTTTCCCCAGTTCATTCAAAATAAGACAGTCCTGATATCCACAGACAATATGGTTGCCATGTTTTACTTACAAAAACAAGGGGGATCACATGCACCGCAGTTGTCCATTGTGGACCAAAGCATCTGGCAGTGGGCAATCCATCAAAGTTCATCAGCGCATTCCTGGTTGGACAACGATCTGGGGTACTCGCTCAGCAGGACACATCGATGAGGCTACGAATGGGCACTCCACCCCCAGGCCCTATACACATACTTTCACAGTGGGGGTTCCCACAGATAGCTCTGTTAGCCACAACCGAAACATAAAATGCACAATCTTCGCCACCAGACTACTACACCCACAGTCCCTGGGCAATGCACTATGGAGGAGTTGGTCCACAATACTGGTTTAAGCTTTTCCGATTCTCCCACTCCTACCGGTAGTGATCAGGAGGCTGAGACAGACATTCCTCAAGCTTATCTTGCTAGCGACTTGGGCACGCCAGCCATGGTACTCCACACTAATAGAACTCTCTTGTCCCAAATGAGAAGCTCCACAACAAGCAGGGTCTTCTCACACAAAAGCACTGCACTCAGACACCTTAATCCTTAGCAGCTCAGCATCTTGATCTGGGCATTGATGCCTTTGAATTTGGTTACCTTAACCTACCAGAAGAGGAGGTCTATTCTTAAAGAGGCACGGCGGCCTACTACGAGTGCCAGTTACACAGCTAAATGAAGACACTTTGTGCATGACTGTCTTCCCAAATATTAATCCACTCATTGTCTGCACCGCACTGTATGCTACCTCCTTCACCTGCAGAAATCACGACTTGCCTATTTGCATATTAGGCAACATATTTCACTATTCAGAATTCCAGTCATTAAGGCAATTATAGAAGGTTCGAAAAGGTTATTCCATCATGGTTGCCTCCTGTTCCCATTTGGAACCTTTACATTGTCCTCAAGAAACCGATGCCCCCCTTTGAACTCCACTCTTGTCCACTTCAATTTTTTTCCTATAAGGTTTCCTTTCTTGTAGCCATCATCTCTCTTAGAAGGGTCTGAAATACACACTCTTACCTTAGAAGAGCAGTTTTTCAAAGCAGATAGAGTGGTTCTCAGAACCAATACAAAAATTCTTATAAGGTGGTCTCCAGTTCCATCTTAACCGGACAATCGAACTGCCTATCTTCTTTTCACTCAGACTGTAGCAGAACAAGCTATGCACACTCTTGATGTCAAGAGGGCTGGTGTACTATTTTGAAGGGGCAAAACCCTTCTATAAGACACAATGGCTATTTATTTCTTACTGCAAGCCCCACAAAGGATGTGCTCTTTCCAAGGCAATGGCTGATCAAGGGTATACAGACTCATGCCAAAACAAAAGTGATCCTGCCTATCGCTCCCAGACATCAATTCGACACTGAATAAAGGGGCTTCTATGGCTTTATTGGGTAATATACCATTAGCTGAAATCTGTAGAGCAGCTACCTGGTCTACCCCTCGTTACCAGGCACTACTGAGTGGATGTCTTGACCAAACAACTAGAGTTGGCAAGGCTGTCTTGACCACACTTTGTCCTGCTGCAATATCCTCAGGCTAAGTCACCACTTTAGGGAGGAATGCTTTACAGTCTATGGACAGATTGAGTATCTACAGCTACATAAGCCACCACAGAATATTTTACTTACCCTGTAAGCATCTCTTTGTGGCATGTAGTGCTGTACATCCGCATGCACCCAACCTCCTCCTCAGTCACCTAAATTCGTTACAGAAATCCTCTTTCTCCGTTACCTTTATTTCTCTGCTTTGCATGGTAATTTTTTTCTGTATTCTGTGCTCCTTTTCTAAATGTTGCCGTATGTGCAGGGGAAAAAAGTCTAACAGCAAAGCCAAAGCCCATGGAAAATATTGCTAATAGGTGGAGTCGCTAGGTCCTGTGACTCAAAAAGACTTCCTTTGAAGGAGAAGCAAGTTGTATATGTCAGAGCCCAAAACAAGATGGCGGAAGTTTGCACAGCATGTTAATCTACAGCTCTACATGGCACAAACATTTATTGCAAGTGGGTGTAAGAAATTAGAACTGGCCTAGTGACATATCATTAACCTCTTCAGCTTTGCTGTACAACTTAGGCCTCCTTTAACCGATCTGACCAAAGAGAATATGTTATGGTGGGGACTTGCAATTTGTTTTTAAAACTACAGCTGTCTAGTTAAAATTGGAATAAGAAAACAAGTTACTTACCTGTAACTTCAGTTATCCAGTATTAGTATCTATCATAGATTCACATGCCTGAATCATTCCCCGTCGCCGATGTGAGAGTCCCACGGTATATAAAAAAGCAGTGCCAAAAGTAAACTATAGTAGTAGGCCTAAGAGAAAGGCTACTGCAGTTTAGGCCTCAGGTCTATCTACCTCCTTATGCCAAAAGTACCAAGAACTTTGTCCCAGCCAATCAGCACCCTCTAGAACACTCTCTGCCGAGCCAGTTCTCCTCAGATTTTTGTTAGCACAAGTAGGGTTACCAACCGTCCGTAAATTTCACGGACAGTCTGTAAATTGGACCTCACGTCCGTTGTCCGTGAGGATCCTTTTTACGGACGCCTTTTGTCCGTAATTTTGGCCACTCCAGGGATCAGCACTGCTCCCCTGTGAGAAGCCTCTGCCCTCTGATGGGGCCGCTTTGCACTCATCCTCGAGCACAAGAGCAGCCCCACCTCACCCAAATCAAATCAAAAAGAAGCTTTATTCGGTTTCAGTTTCGAGAATCCATAAAAGCACATAGAAATATAGAACAGACATTACATAGCTTTCATTATTACATTCAATAAAGCCCATTCCATAAAATTGCCACTAAAAACCAATGTAAAAGAGGATCAATTCATTGACACTCTAAAACGCAGTAGGCTCTTTAAAAAAGTTGTCACACTATACAGAGTAAAATCGTCCTCCAACATTTGTAGTCAGAGTAGGGCAGGTCTACATTGTCTCAGTCCCCACTTTTTAAATAAACTGAGTATATACTTTCGCCTGACTATGGTGTAAAATTTACAAAATAGGATGCAGTGTAACATGGATTGTTGAGATACATCATCACAGAGACAGGGGGTCAGGGATCTTGACCAGGAGTTAACCTCGGGAAAAGTGGTTAATCTAAAAAGGCTGCCCCCCTAAAGTGAGTTAGCAGCATACGAGAATAACTACTCTGGGTAATTATTAAGTATCTCTGAAGACATTGGCCATCTGTCATCAGATGGTTTTGCATGACAGACACTTTCTTACTCTCCAGCTGCCACCTAGACTCTTCCAGATAGGTAAGACAGATTTCCTTCCGTTTCTTCCCGGAAATGTCTATCATACTAGACGACTTGTCAAAATATTCCTGATGGCCAATGGCTATAAGGAAATGTCTCACATACCTGAACCACTCTATTCTCATGCTCTCCTGAAGGTTCATACAGTCCTGGATGATATCCCTATTTAACCCTGTCTCTTGAGAAACCCACACCCGATGCCACAGCAGGATTGGGCTCGTCTTAATAAGGTCTGACACGTAGACTAGGCCCAACTCTCTGGGTGAAACATATGTGGAGGTAGATTTAGGAACAGCCAGGAGATAACGAAGAAAGGCATTTTCACAAGCCTGAATCTTAGCGGTGTCGGAAATGCCCCATTAGTCTGCGCCATAAATTACAGTGGACACGCACTTTCCCTTATAGATTTTAATCAGGATTTTTACTAGTCTTCCCCCTAGCTTAATAGCAAAATTGCGTATAGCGCCTATGGCACGCGAGAAAGCCAATGTCCTAGCGTTTGCTGCTGCATCCCAGGAACCATTATTTGTAAAGTTTATGCCCAGGTATGTGAAAGTTTTAGTTTCTTCTATCTTGGCGTCAGCCAAATAAATATTACAATGTGTCTTGCTTTTTTTGGAGCAAGTCATAGTAAAGGTCTTGGTAGTGTTAATTTTTAAGCCCCGAGTACTCATATTCAGCAAAGGAGTTGAGTGATCTTTGAAGACCCAATTGCGTGCGCACCATGATGACTGCGCCATCCGCGTACAGCAGGATTGGCGCTGGATTACCTTGGATTTGGGGATAATCCTGCCGGTTTTCAATCAAGTGGGATTCAACACTATTAATATATAAATTAAATAAAAACAGTGCTAGTATGCATCCCTGGCGAACTCCTTTTTTGATTGGAAACTTGGCTGTACACTCTCCTTTAATACCAAAGTGGACCTTAGCGCCTGCGCCCTGGTACAATTCCTTGATAAAATTTAAATTGCAGGGATTGATTCCTAAATCAAGTAAAGTACCCCACAACATTTCGTGACTAACGCAGTCAAAGGCGGAGCTTAGGTCCACAAAAGTCATAAATAACTTGTCCTCTTTTGCAACCATATATTTACCAATAATGATAGCTAGGTTTAAACCTTGCTCTACTGTACTCAAACCTTCTTTAAATCCGTATTGGTATTTAGAGAGCACCCCCCCGAATCTGCTGCCCACTGCTGAGGCCTGTTTAAGATGACCCTGCCGGCCACTTTCATTAAAGAGTCCAATATAGAGATCGGCCTGTAACATTTGGAGTCCTGGCGATCCCCTTTTTTAAAGATGGGGGATCACTATCGCTTCCTGCCGTGTTGTAATAAAACCTATCTTGTTAGAGCTATTCAATACCTGAGTCAAGAGAGGGGCCCATAATCGGGCTTCTGATTTATAAATGTCCACTGGGACACCATCAGGTCCAGGGGCTTTACCCCCTGAACTCGCTGCTATTGCCCCCTCTATCTCCGCTAATTCGAAGTTGATGTTCAGAGGAAATGTACGATGAGTTATTGGTTATGTCGCCAACTATAGCGACATCCGGGCCCCCAACAGGGGATCCTTCTCATAAAGACCAGTGAAGTGTTTAACCCAGGTGACTGCTATTTCAATACAGTCAGTTTTGCCAACGGTGAAATAAGGGGCATTAACCGCCTTCCAGAAACGTACATTATCTTTTTTCTGGGAGGCTTCTTGTAAGGTTTCCCAGGCCTCCTGCTTTATGTCCTTTTTTCTTCTTTTTACCGCTGCATTCTATGTACTTCGGGCATTTCTGATTTCTATGGTACATTTAGGTATTCTATTAAGGGCTTTTTTTAGGGCGGAGTGGGCTTTACTGCATTTGGAGTCAAACCATCCCTCAGTTTTATCTTTGTCTTTTCTGTTTATGCCCTACCAGAGAATTATTAATCTCATCACAAATTTTTGTAAAAGCCAAAATGATGGCATCCGGCTTACTGGTTTCGGTGAGACAGGTCGTGAAATCTTCCTGTCTACTTTCTATAAATTTTTGAAGAAAATGGCAGGTTTGATTTTGTTCCATTTAATTGTATAGCCGTTTCTTTTTGCTAAATTTACTTTGTGGGCATACAAATTATTTACCACTCCATGGCGATTATTTTTAGATTTCATAGGCAAAAGGGAGAAACTAATTGGGTAATGATCACCGATTGCCATTACACCAGTTTTAAAATCAAATTGTATGCAAAACTACTCGAAGCCAGGACATAATCGATTAGGGAATTGCATCCCCTACCATTATATGTGTGATTAAAACTGACCTGAGGAACATACAATTCGTTCCCACATCCTAGATCCAATTCAGACAAAGTTATTTACAAAGTTCCCTAAAGGTGTGTGAATAAAGTGGGTAAAAGGTTCACCTTTAACATTCACCAAACCACATATGTCAGTATTGATATTTGGGCACAACAAACAGTTGAAATCCCCCAGCCATAATATACTATTACCAGTTGGACAGCCCCTGTTTGAATTCAACATAGCTTGAAGGAGGCCCTCAAAGACACTGGGCATTTCGCACTTAGGTATGTTATTGTAAAAATGTATAACATTGAAAGTCTTGAACCCATCGCAATTGAGCTCCAGCATCTGAAAAAACTTTGAGTCCACAGCAATATTTTTTACCCTAACTTTAGATGTATTAGAAATGTAACAACATAAGCCCCACTTATTTCTCCCCCTTACTGATGGCTCGGCGGGGATATGAAAAGAGCGATATCCGTTTATGTGCACAGCCTCCCTCTCCCAAGTCTCCTCAAAACAAATTACGGAAAAAGCCGTAACAAAGCTCATAAATGTGGGGTCATTTAACTTGTTTGAAAGTCACGCAATATTCCAGGAGAGAACTGTTAAGGGATGCCCCCTCACCTCAACCTCTATGGCCGCGGGACGCAAAGGTACCTTGTAAGCCCCTTCTTGCTCTAGAAGATGTGTAGGTTGAGGTGTTTGGGGTTTAGGTGGGGATACATCCGGTATGGCCTCTATAGTAATAGGTTTTACATTTAATCTAGCCGGGTGGTCATCAAAGTTGTTATAATTTTTCTGCTTCTGGAGAGGAGGGTATTTCTCCATATCCCTCACCCCCTCTACGCGCTGGGTTATGGTTGGAGATTCATTCAGTTAATCAACCATTTCTAGCGGGGTGAACCTATTATGTAGGGGTAGGAAGTTCTCAAAAGTTTGATAGCTCCGACTATAGCCTCCCATCCTTCCACTACTCTGTCCCATGGATGACCATACTGCTGGGGCATCCGGATAAGTGGGGGGGAGGAAAAAAGAAGGATAAGGGTCTAACTTCTATCATCTGTCCTTGAGTGAGGTTGTAATTGTGCTGATTCCAGGAACAAATGTACTCCACCGTACGGAGGTCTCTAAAGTTGACCAAAATGCAGTCCCCTGTTATCGTTTTGGAAGTATGTCCCACCCAGGGTAGCCTGCGCACCATCATAATCTCACTTCGCATGTGAAGAGGTAAAGGTCTATTTAAATTGAGCCAATGCGCAACTTTATTTTTTAAACACGCGAAGGACTCATGGCTTGGGTTTTTTAGTTCTGGTACGCCCAAAAAAAACTACCACGTACGGGCTCAATTGAGGGGGAAGATTTACAGGGTGCGCCTGCCTAGCCTTTACAGCAGTATATTCCCCTTCAGCATCTTTCACTGGTATCACAGATGGCATGGGATCCTTGCCCATTAAATTTGGTGTGGGTTGTGACACGGGTGGACCACTCATAACACGGGAATTCGCAACACTAGGAGTGGCTTGCACCACCCTCTGAGTTTGTAATTGAGTGGGTTGTACATCTAAAGGACCTGCAACTTTGTTTGTATTAGTTGTGTTTTTAGGTTTCCCGCTTGCCTTGATGCCCTTTATCTCCAACTCTAACTTAGCAAGCTGTTTTTCAACCCCCAAAAGTCTCGTCTCCAGAGGTGCCAGTAGGGATTTAAGTACGGACCCTAAGATATTTAGAAAGGAGTCCTCATCGGGTCCTACTGGTCCTTAAGTACACCGGGTGTTGGCTGTGTTAATTTCTGCACTAATCCCTGGAGTTTCTACCTGTCTCTGGGCAGGGTGAGCACCTTTCAGCTAGGGGGTATTGCGTGTTAGATTCAGTCTCTAAGGGGGCGGCAGTCATTAAGGTTATTATCCGAGCCCTTAGAGGGTTTGGATTTTTTTTACCACCTACCGCAGCGGGCGCTGGTTGTTTCTTTTTCGGGATCGCCCCTTCCTTTCTTCCCCGCAGCTGTCTGGTATTTCCAGCCTTTGAGGGGCTTTCCCCTACTACCTCAATTACCTCATTTACTGCTTCATTGTCTATGTTTATGTTAGCCGGCAGTTGGGAGTTAGGGGCTGGCAGGGAGCAAAAAGAACCCTGCGAGCTGGGAGGACTATGCAGTAACACCTCGATATCGGTGTTATTAGTTCTATTGAGGGGTTCTGGTTCTCTAGCGTTAGCTATGTGACCCATAGAGGACCTTTTGGCCAGAGCCAGGTCCTGCGACACTCCTTTCCATCAATATTATCCCCTGGTCTATAACAGTTAGTTCTGGAGATGAAGTTGTCTGAAGTGCCCAATAGCAATGAACCCTCTGCCTTCTTTTTCTTTCTCTCCCTTGTGGACATTACTATAAGCTTTGTGAAAACTAAAGACCAAACAAAGGCACTTTCTCCCCGAGCAAAAATCCAATGAGAAACCACAGGTTAGAAGTGGGACTCAGTCCAGTCTCGCCCGGTAACGGGCCCGCCCTTGGCCCGGGCTTTGCCCGGCGCGCGCCCGTGCGCGGCAATGGGCGTGCTTATGTAGGAGTAGAGTAGATGGAGGCGGGAAGAGGGCCAGCTGCAGCGGATCACGGGCGGTACGGCAGTCTGGTCGCTGCAGGCAACACCACAGAGTCCAGCCCCAAGATCGGCGGGACACACAAAGAAATTCAGCCGTTCACCAATTCCGCTGTCAGGTAGAAAATAGGGAGTACATCCAAGAAGCACCCTCTCCGCCACCAGTCACGAGCGGCCCCCGCGAAGCGGGGGCCGCAAGAGGTTTTAACAGGCAGAGTATGGAGGCGGGAAGAGGGCCAGCTGCAGCGGATCACGTGCCGCACGGCAGTCTGGTCCTCGCAGTCCCGCTGCAGGCAACACCACAGAGTCCAGCCCCAAGATCGGCAGGACACACAAAGAAATTCAGCCGTTCACCAATTCCACTGGTCAGGTAGAAAATACGGAGTACATTGAAGAAGCACCCTCTCCGCCACCAGTCACGAGCGGCACCATTACCTTGCCCATTGTCATTCTGTATGGGGCTGATGATTGCCACATACAGAATGACAATGGGCCGTCTGGAGTGTTACTGCATGGGGTGGGCCTGCATCGGTCTAGGGCAGCACATTTTGGAAGAAATGTGAAAACACGCAAATGCTGCTACAGAATCCAGTTCATTCAAAGAAGCTGGTGAAACCAGTTGAAAAGAAGGGGCCCGGGCTAGAGTTCTTTCAGGCTCATCATTTTAGAAACGTGCAGTTTCAATATTATATTCAAGGTAGCCATGGTTGCTGCATTCTTATTTTATGCATCTAACAACCACTGACAAAGCCAATACGTCTGGCTTGTTGTAGGTGTAACGGTACTTGTTATTTATCTGGATACAATGACAGAAGAGGCAAAATACCAGTCCGGTGGTATAAGCGCTGGGATGCTCCCGAGTGGCCATGCGCTATAGAAGAGCCTTTTAATAATAATAAAAGTGGTAAACTATGCTCAAAACAGATTTTTAGCTTAGGTGTTTTAAGCCCCGCCCCTAATTACATCGAACACCCCCCTTTTTCATCCCGCTTAAAGCCAACAATACCATGTCACAGTCACCTCACATCCTGGCACTGTGCATCATGCATGACTTCCATTTTTTCAGATTGCCTATGTGAAAGGACATAGTGAACCCTCCTCACCCCACCCCTTGCTTTAGGATCTACAGCAAGGGTGACATTTTTGATGGGTCTCTTCTGTCTAGAACTCTGCAGACGAAGGCTCAGCTCCTAATTAATATGAAAAGGTTGGCGAGTGAGTAAGTGAAGGGATGGATGAATGACTGGATGGATGGATGGATTGGTGAATGGCTGATTGAAAAGGTGAATAGATGGATAATGGGCAAAATGATGGATGGATGAGTGAAAGGGTGGATGATCGGTGAGTGAATGAGTCGATGGATGAGTGAAACGATGGATGAGTGATCGGGTCAATGAATGGATTTATGAGTGGATGAGTAGAAGAATGGGTGGATGGATGGATGGAAGGATGGCTAAGTTAACGGGTCAATGGAGAGAGAAAGGGGGGATGGGTGGATGACTGAAAAGGTGAATGGGTGAAAGGATGAGTGACTGGATGGATGAGTGAGTGAAAGATAACTGGATGGGTGAAAGAGTAAATGGATGGAAGAGTGGATGGATAGGGTGAAAGAGTGGATGGATGAGCGAAAATGTGGATGGATGAGCGAAAATGTGGATGGATGAGCGAAAATGTGGATGGACGAGTGAAATGATCGCAGGAAGGATACACAATGGATATGTTTGCAAATGAATGATTATACTTCGATATAAATGTGATTACTTATATACCATTGCGCAACCTCCTTTGATGTGTCTGTGAAACCTACCTTTCATCCCAAAGATTCGGCCTGAATTTTGACCCCCTGTCCTGAATTTTTGTCCTGAATTTTTACACTCACCGTCCTGAATTGCACCCATGACAGTTGGTCACCCTAAGCACAAGTGGAAAATGAGTATCCCAAAATTAGAGAACTGACTCTCCGGGGAGGAGGGTGGGTGCATATGAATCTATGAAAGATACCAATACTGGATAACTGAAGTTAAAGGTAAGTAACTTGTTTTCTTATCCAGTATTGGGGTATCTTTCATAAACTTCACATACCTGAATCAGAGCAGCAAGCAGTATGCCAGGTAAAAGTCTGTTGCGGATGGTGGGAGACTTATAATGATACACTCCCATAAACATTATATTTACCAACCAACAATTGCGAAGTAAGTACATTGCTAATGATAAAGCATGACTAGATTCCAAAGAGTAGTCATATAATATTAATCAGGAAGAGTAACATCACACATAACAAGTAGGCAATCTGTAATACGTTTACATCTTTACAGATATATTGAAAAGCCTAGTTTTACCATAAAATGAAGGAAACACTGGTTACCTGAAGCTGTTCTTATGGAAACAGATGACGCATGACCGCTTGACCAACTGCCGCATCTTCTTGACTTGCCGATTGCAGGCAGTAATGTCTTGTAAACGTGTGGACATTCTTCCATGTCGCAGCACGGCAAATATTTTCTAACGTCACTCCTGCAAACAATGCTGTAGACGCCGCTACAGTTCTTGTAGCGTGAGACCTGACATGTCTTTGTAACGGCCTATTGGATTTGACATGACAACAATTGATTGCGGAGGCTATCCGCCTGGAAATTGTGGCTTTAGTGACCGTTTTCCCCGGAGTAGCATGGCCATAAGCCACGAATAACTGATCTGATTTCCTGACGTTTCTTGTTCTTTTAAGATAAAACTTCAAACATCGCTTGATGTCCAAAGAATGCAGTGTCCTTTCCGCTGGAGTAGTAGGATTTGGGAAGAAGACGAAAAGTTTACCTGTCGGTGTAGTTTTGCAACTTGAAGATCTTTCTGGATTTACTATGCTGTGCATTATTCCGCGGTCTGGTGGTAGGGTCCAGAATCTTAGTTTGTTTTTTTCCGTAGCTCAGGTGGGCGTCAACGTCCCACCTTTTGGTGTATTTCCGGTGTCGTCGGCACACTTCCTGCGGAAGCTCCCACTCTTGGGCGCCATCTTCGGATTCTTTTTTCTCGTGTTCGTTCTGTTTCCGAAGGTATGGCAATGTTCAACATAAGTCATTCACCGCTTTAGCCTCTAAGGCTTCTTTTTCAAGTATTGTCTCTGTTTCAACCACCTTTACCTCTTCAGCCTCATCTTTCTGGCGGAGGTGGGTGGGTTTGCTAGTGAATCCAGAAAGATCTTTAAGCTGCAAAACGACACCGACAGGTAAGAAACTATTCATTTTGCAGCGTGAATCTTTCTGGATTCACCATGCTTTGCATAGACTTTGTAGTGGTTTCTCATGTTTGTGGCGGCTGGGTGAAAGAGGAGCGTTGGTTACTGAATATGTGTTGAAGCACCTTTTGTCAGACTTGTGCTTCCTTGTTCATCTGAATATCCACACAGTAGTGCTTCGTGAACGTGTGTACCGAAGCCCATGTTGCCGCCAGGCATAAGTCCTAAATGGGTGTTAATAGGGAAAGCTATTGGTGCTCCCTTTTTCCTGGTAGAGTGGGCACGCGTCCCCTCTTCTAGTTCCTGTCCTGCCTGTTCGTGGCAGAACTGTATTGTTTGGGCGATCCATCGCGCAATTGTTCCTTTAGTTACTGGTTTCCCCATGAAACTGTTAACGAAGGACACAAAGAACTGCTTTGTTTTCCTATGTTCCTTCGTTCTTTCAATGTAGTGCATGACTGCCCTTCTGGCGTCTAGGTTGTGCAGTGCCCTTTCAGCGCTTGGGGCTGGTTTCTGGAAGAAACTTGGTATTTGTATAGTCTGGTTCATGTGGAACCCAGACACCACCTTTGGCATGAAGTGTGGGTCCGTCCTCATCACCACCCTATCATTGTGTATCTGGATGTAGGGTTCTTGTAGCGTTAGCGCCTGTAGATCGCTCACTATCAGCCTTCTTCAGCCTGGATAGCTTGACTCCAGTGATCTGGAGAGCCTGGGACTCACGTCTGAGCATACCCAGCCCACTCAGGGTGAAAATTGCAAAATAAACAGTTGGACAGAATGCCGAACAATGTCTTACATTTACTGATAGCCAGAAACCGGTCCTTGGATGCTTGATTCCGGTCTAGGAAAGACATGGCTTGGTAGTTTGGGCTGGACTGTTCCCATGAGGCACAGGGTCAAGGCTGATTTGCATATAGCCATTGTCTGACCTAGGGTGGTGTGGAGTGCAAACAAACGATGGATTTAGGCCCAGATCTTTGTACTGGGGTGAATGTAAGACATTGTTCTGTATTCTGTCCATCAACTGTGTTTTTTGCAGTCTTCTGTAGTCTTTCCAATATCTTTTTGTCCAAAATGTGTATTTTTCTTCTTTTTCCAAAAATGTCTGGAGCCCTTTCGGGAACGATCCAGACCCAATGCGGAAAAAAGAATCTGAAGATGGAGCGCAAGAGTGGGAACTTCCGCAGGAAGCGTGCCGACTTCACTGGAAATACACCAAAAGGTGGGACGTCGACGCCCACCGGGGCTACGGAAAAAAAAAAATAAGAGAAAAGACTAAGATTCCGGACCCAACCTCCAGACCGCAGAATAATGCACAGCATAGTGAATCCAGAAAGATTCACGCTGCAAAACTCGTAATTTCACTGGCTCGTTTAAATGGAACTGAGAAGGCACTTTGGGTATAAAAGTTGGATTCATTCGTAGAGTGACATAATCCTGAGAGAAATGCAAGAAGGGTGCTTTTATAGTGAAAGCCTGAATTTCTCCTACTCTTCTGGCAGAGGTCAGAGCTAAAAGTAAGGCGACCTTCCATGTTAGATACTTGGGGTCGGCTTTGTGAATAGGTTCGAATGGGTGCTTCATCAGGTGCAAGAGGACCGTGTTGAGCTCCCATTCCGGTGGGGAAGGCTTAACCGGAGGATAAGCCCGGAAAAGACCTCTCATGAATTGTTTTATTAACAATGAAGAGCATAGTGAGGGAATGTTAGCTACATTCCTGAACCTGGATAGAGCCGCTAGATGGACCTTTATTGAAGAAAAAGAAAGACCGGAGCGAGCCAAATGTAAAAGGTAAGGAAGAATTTTTTCTGCAGGAGCTTCAATCGGGTGTAAAGTGTTTGAGATACACCAGGAGCAGAATTGCTTCCATTTAAGACGATAAGTCTTATATGTGCTTTGGGCACGTGCCCTTCTCAAGATGTCACTGCAATCATGAGGAATTTGGAGGTGCTGAAACTAAGTAGTAAGGAGCCATGCGTGTAATTTCAGAGATTGAGGGTCTGGGTGAAGTATCTGACCCTCGTTGTGTGATAGCAGTGTTGGAGCTGGGAGAAGTTTGATTGGAGGCTCCTGTGATAGCAACATGAGCTCCGGAAACCAATACTGGCGGGGCCACCTGGGAGAAATTAGGATGAGACAGCAGCTCTCCAGCTTCATTTTGCGCAACACTCTTGGAATCAATGGTTTGGAGGAAAGGCGTAAGCATGAATCCCTGACCATCGCATGGACAGGGCATTCCCTCTTGATTCTTGTTGAGGGTATCTGCTGGCGTAATACCGGCATTTCTTGTTTTGCTGTGTTGCTAATAAGTCCCATGTTGGCTTGCCCCATGCCTGGAACACACTGACCAATTGAGTGTTGTCCAGTTCCCACTCGTGGCAATCTGACAAGGATCTGCTGAGCTTGTCCGCTAGGGTATTGGGGAGGCCTCTGACGTGTTTTGCTTTGAGAGTTAGGTTGTGAAGCGTTAGCCATTCCCATAACTCCTGAGCTTCGTTTGATAGTGTAGCTGATCTTGACCCACCCTGCATGTTTACATAAAACATGCTGGTGGTATTGTCCATTCCGACCAGGACTGAAGAACCTGCGATTCTGGGAAGGAACGCTTGTAGGGATAGAAAGATGGCTCTCAATTCCAGACTGTTGATGTGCCATTGTCTGTATTTGAGACCATTTGCCCTGCACTTGTAAGTCTTGGAGATGACATCACCAACCCTCCATGGACGCATCTGTTGTCAGAATGAAGTCGGAGGAGTTTGCAGGAATGAGAGTCCTTGCTTCAGATTGCACAGTTGCACCCACCATTGAAGAGCATCTACCATGCGTGGGGTTACTTTGATGTCGTCGTCGAAGGAACCTGTAGCTTGCTCTCACTGAAGATGTAGCACTTCCCGCAGAGGCTACATTTTCAGACATGCTAGTGGGATGAGATTTATGGCCGAAGAACACATACCCAGAAGTGAAGCGAACAGAAAGTGACTTTCTTTTTGACACTTGTATGGCTAATTTCTGCACACAGAGTTTCCTTTCTTGAGACAAGAATGCTCTGCATTGCATTGTATCCAGACGAGCGCCCAGGAAAGGAATAATTCTTCTTGGAAGTAATTGGTATTTGCTCTTGCTCACAGTGAGACCCAGGGATGCAAAGAGATTGCGACACGTTATGTCATTCTGTACTCTGTATTTTGAGGGACTGTTGGTTAGCCAATCGTCCAAGTACGGGAAGACCTGGATTCCTGAATAACGCAATGCTACTGGAGCCAAATCCTTGGAGCCGATTTGAGGCCAAATGGGAGTACCTTGAACTGATAATGGTCGCCAGCCACAGTGAAACCGAGATAATTTCGATATTTTGGGTGAATTGGGATGTGAAAGTATGCGTCTTCCATGTCCAAAGAAGCCATAAAATCTCCCTCGTTCAGGCAGCTTAGAATCTCTGAAAGAGTGACCGTGCGAAAACCCTGCTTCTTGAGATATCTGTTGAGATTGCGCAGGTCCAAGATCGGTCGCCATTCCCCGGTTTTCTTTTTTATGAGGAAAAAACGGGAATAGAAGCCTGTCCACCTCGGATGAACTGGAACCTTTTCTATAGCGTTCTTGAGGAACATTGAATGAACCTCCTTGAACAGTAAGTGAAGACTAGGGGGAGGGGGTCCCCTGGGCGGAGTGGTTTGGTGACAAACTCTAGGGTGTGTCCATGTTGAACGAGGTCTAGTACCCATTGATCGGATGTAATCTGTTGCCACCTGGTGTGGAAAGCCAGATATTTTCGCGCCCACAGGGAGGGAAGGAAATAAGGGTGGCGCCCGGCTGATCTCACAGTTTTCAGTGAGCATCTCGCCTTTGATTGTTGGAGCGTTTTCGGCCTCCTTGGCGAGAGAAACTAGCCGTACCAGACTGGCGGTAGGAAGACTGATAATTCTGCCGGTATTGAGGCTGATATTGTCTGTTTTGTTGGTAATAGCTTCCTCTAGAGGAGTATCCACTTCCTCTAGCACCTCTAAAAGATCCCCGCTTGTACTGCAGGGAACCCAGGGATCTCGCAATATCAGTGTTCATTTTGATTGCCTGGAGGGCTTCGTCTATGTGTTTCCCAAAAAAAGATTCGCCATCATAGGCCATATCCACAATTTTTAGTTGGACCTCAGGCCGAAAGGTGGTAGCCTTTAGCCAGCCCTGACGCCTGAGAACTGCAGCCCCTGCCAGTTGTCTAAAATTTGTATTTGCAATAGCCAAAGCGCAGTCGATGGTTTCTGCAGCTGCACGCTCCCCTTCCATCAAGATCTTCCGAGCCTCCTGTCGTTTATCTTCTGGTATTAGATCAATCAGACCAGCCATGTCTCACCACATTTGGCGATCATAACGTCCTATGGTCGCCAAAGAATTTGCTGCCCTGATTGAGGCAGCAGCCATGGTGGAAAACTTTTAATCCGATAAGGTCCAAATGACGTCCCTCTTTATCTGGTGGCGTAGTGATGGGAGTGGCTGGGTTTTTTGATCTTTGTTGTGCGGCCTGCGAAATGACCGAATCTGGCCACTTCGATGACGAGGTTGTCGTTGACGGATCGCCGACGATGACTCTTTTCGCCACAAAGGAAATCCTAGTTGACAGGATAGGAGAGGTGATAGCTGTGGTAGAAATTGTCGCAGTCGACGAAGGGGCAGAAGACGTAACAGAGATGGTAGTCATATGAAAAGCTGAGGAGACAGAGCAGCTTTTACTCACAGTTTTATGCTCTTAAGATTACTTGAGAGCTGAAGCTTCAGAGAAAGAAGATGGAGATCTCTGCGAAGAGCCAGAAGTGGAGTGGGAGGATTTGACATGTTTTCTCCCCTCACTTGAAGAACTATCTTGTGATCTTGCTCTTTTACTGGAGGTCAAAGCTCTGTCATCATCCTCAGCAGAAGAACATTTGAGGCATAATAGGACTCTGGCCTCCCTATCCCTATGGTCTTAGAAGGGAAGGTGCGGCAGATCTTACAATTTGTTGCCTCATGCTTTGGATAGCGGCAAGAAATACAGTCCTTATGTTGATCATCAACATAGACTCTTTTCTTGTCGCATGTTCTGCAAGGTATAAATAAAGCCTTCTTGTCAGACATCTTGAAGTAGAGAAAAAACTTAGTAGAGACTCAGGGAGACTAGACTCCCTTCCACACGACGTGCGGTGAAAATCGGAGGAGAACTGGCTCTGCAGAGAGGGTTCTAGAGGGTGCTGTTAGCGGATTGGCTGGGACAAAGTTCCTGGTCCTTTTGGCATAAGGAGGTAAATGGCTACTGCAGTTTAGGCCTCAGGCCTTTCTCTTAGGCCTACTACAATAGTTTACTTTTGGCACTGCTTTTTTATATACCGTGGGACTCCCGCCTCGGCGAGGGGGAATGATTCAGGCATGTGAATCTATGAAAGATACCCCAAAACTGGATAACTAGAATATGTGTAGTGAGACTGATATTTCAAAAATCTTGAAAAAGCAATTAGAAAGTGTGGGCTATTGTGGAATTACAGCCTAGGTCAGAGTGCATAAACTCCAACAAACGACCCATACAGTATAGTTTATTTAGATCAGCATATTTTTCAATCTCCAGTCACTAGATTGTGGAATAATGCATACAATAGGAAAGTACTTTAGTTTCACGCTGTAAACCATTACTGAACACTCAGAAGAATTGTTAGGATTGGATACTTTACCTTTATTTCGTAGTGCTTTGGGCTACAAAAGCCCTCGTCTATCTCAATTTTAAAATGTGCTCCAATGCAGGATCCACTTCCATCTAACAGTGTTCCTCCTGGTGTAGTGTCCATACTACCGTATTCCTTGTTCGTATTCATGGGGGAATAGCCCATAATATGAGGTTCCAACGATGGAGGAGTAGGATACATCTTATGGAGATCTGCATTACCTGTTTTAAAATCAGAAGTGATTTTAGTGAACTTATCAGTTCAAATGTTTGCATGTAACCCTTTAAACAATCTCATTTTAATCTAAACAGCACTTTATAGAATTCTTTGACCATGCCTTGAAAAGTCCTTAATAGTTACCTCCTCTCTATATGATCCTCAATTTATTTGCAGCCTTTACCTCCCAGAGTCCTTCAACAATGTCTAACTTTTACTTCTTCAAAAAACCCAAACACAAATAGCGAATATAGTGTGATTGACAATAGTCCTATAATAGAAAGACTGCTAGGAAAAACCCTCAGCAAACAAGATTTATAATTGAATTGTACCGTTGAGGGCACAAAGTAAATCAATGCAGCAAACCATAACAGCTGCACCTTACTAAAATATTGCATTTAAGCATCAATAAATCAGCACAATAACTATTTCATCCCCACTGTTCCCTTTCACTCTAGAAATTCCCACCTCAATGACTAAACAGATAAATATAATTTAAGCCTCTTGTGCACAAGTGTTCATAGATCACTTGCATGTAAGAAAACAAAATTTTTCTGTAGGCTATTAAAACCCATCTCTCTAAGCAGTGCAACTATATCAACTAGTGTACAACCTTCAGAGCAACCTTTGCAGGATGTTTACACTGCCAATTCTAACAGAACGCATAAAGAAACTTTAGTAAGGACCTTTTAGCTTCAGATTTCCTTCAGGTCTTCATTTTTCCTGGCCTCGATTGTTTACACTCACCTTGCTAGCATCACATTATCATCAACTCAATAACATTACACCACCTACATTTAAAATATGTGTTCTCATGAACCTAATCGGCTCTATGTCTAGTATACCCTTACATACTGTGTTAATCAGGAAAATCAATTCCTGACAAAAAATATCAAAATCACATTACAATAAAGGGACTGATTAAGCAGTAGAGAATAATAATTAAAAGGAAATTTAATGACCCTAGTTTAAAAATAAAGGACGGGATAGCGCTCTTACTTATGCAGGACAATGGGTCCAGGTTGCCAGTTTTTGATTCCTTGCAGTTTGCTCGATCCTCAACATTCAATGCTTTCCTGTTTCCAGGCTGAAGTCAAAGAACAGACAGTCAAGTTAGTTGGCTTTTATCCCATTGATTTCTCTGAATATAACAAAATTCCAGTGAATATTTGTCCATCTGAAAGTGGAAGTGCAGCTCTAAAACTAGGTACCGTAACTCAATTCCTAAAATAAATGCATAAAATTGAGCCTGAATGGTAATGTAAATAAGCATTGACAAAGTCAAGAGGTATGGCTTGCATTTTAGTCAAATTTAAAAGAAATTTCTGCTTTAAACAGAAAACCGAAAAACAATTGCTTTCTGTACACAAAGCATCTAGGAGAAGAATAATGCGTGCTATACAGTGTGCTTATGACATGTAGGTTAGCCCCTTACGAATTGTGATGCAGGTACACCAAAAGAAGAAGAAATACACCAAGAAGATGTTAGAAAAAACGAGCAGCAAAGCAGTCCATTTTTCATCAACTGGATTGGTAACAATAGGCGATGCAGACACCTAGGCAGTATAGCCAGAAATAAAAAAAGTTATTAACTCGACCATGTAAACTATCAATTCTAGGGAGGGTTGGGAAACCATACTCCAGGTTACTTCCCCACCTATAAACACTAATTTCTAAACAATAATTGGTGTGTATGTCTCTTTGTCTGATCAGGATATATGAAATATCAACCTTATGAGATTAAAAAATACTTGTTTTAATTAGATTTAGCTAATCAAAATAGAACCAGAAATATCTGCGGAATTGGAAAGAAAAAACAAGAAGAGATGAAAAAAGAAAAAATGAAAAAATTAAGTAGAGTAACACAAATCGTTTAAAGAGTTGTTTGTGACTGCTCTGGTAGGAGCATTGTTTCTATCAGTTTGTGTACGTAACTGCATCTGCAGTTCACTTTTACTTTCCTTCTTAGCACTAAGCACACAGGCCTGCCTGGCTAGTGTAGAGGCCTAGACAGTAGCGCAGCACAGGCACCTAGGCTCCTTTTAAAATGTGTTATGTTTTCCCAATTCATGATTTTGGGTTGTTTGAATTTCCTTTATTTTTGCCACTATCACCTATCTGGAAGGGCGGCCTTCCAGACAGGTGCAAGCTGCTGTACCCCTGTTCGTGTTTGCTTTGGCCCTCCCTGAATTCTGCAACCTCCTGCCCACGTCATAGCCACGGCCCTCCAAAGGCAGGCTACTTATCCATGGCCAGTGCATAAATCCACTGGATTTATCTCTGGTGGGAGCATTGTTTCAACGGGTTTGGTTGCTAGTCTGCATCTACAGTTTTTTTTAAAATGTGTACTTTCTTTGTAAGCGCCATGCAGCACGAGCACCTCCACTCCTTTCAAAATTCCGATTAAGTTTTCCTCACTCATGTTTACTTTTGGGTTATTTTGATTTCCTTTAATCTGGCCAGTATCGCCTATCTGGAAGGGAAGCCTTCAAGGCAGGTACGGGGCTGTAGGGCTCCCATTTCTATTTTCTTTGGCCATTCTTGGTTTCTTCGACCTCCTGCCCACATCGTAGCCATACCTGAATGAATGAATTTCATCTTATAATGCGCTACTTAGCCCGAGGGGCGTCAAGGCGCCTAATCAAAGGAGAGATCCACATAACAAGCTTATTGATAGGCCTCAATAAAGCAAAATGTTTTTAAGGCTTTCCTAAAAAGAGGCAACGAAGGCTGCATCTTTATGTCTGAGGGGAGGGCATTCCACAGACGGGGGCCACGGTAGCAAAGGCCCTGCCTCCCCATCTAACTTTCTTGCTACGCGGGATGCAAAGAAGATTCTTGTTCGAAAACCGAAGGCTCCTACTTGGAGAGTAGGAGGTTAATAGAGATCCTAGGGCATCAGTTGGTCCTACCGCAAGTGCACCAAAATCCAAGCAGAGGATTTTGAACACAATTCTCTGCTGGATCGGGAGCCAATTGAGATTCTTCCTGGCTAAGGTAGCAGAGAAGGATCTAGGGGCATCCAACACAAATCTAGCCGCAGCATTCTGCACGCTCTGGAGGCGTTGAATAAGGCCCTTGTTGATGTCTGCATACAGAACGTTGCAGTAGTCTAAACGTGAAGACACCAACGCGACTACAGTCTGTTTACGTGCCTGAGGGGAGAGATAGTGAGCGATTCTCCTTAGAATCCTAATGACTCCCCAACAGGTGGCCACCGTTTGATTTACCTGCAGGTTCATAGCCAAGGAAGTATCGAAGATAACTCCAAGGTTCCTGGCAGAAAGCGAGGGTGTAGGACAGGCTCCCAATGATGGAGGCCACCACTCACTGGACCAGACATCTTTGTCCTTGCCAAAGATCAGCACCTCGGTTTTATCGCCATTCAGCTTCAGGGAGTTGCAGATCATCCATTCTGCAACTGTTTGCATGCACTCCCTGAAGCGGGACGCGGTGGTGCTGACCGAGTGGGTCAAGGACACCATAATCTGTGTATCATCTGCATATGATACAACCTCCATCCCCTGCGATTTAACTAACCTAGCAAGGGGGGGCCACATAGATATTGAACAGGGTCGGACTTAACACCGACCCTTGTGGGACCCCACATTGCACCGGTTTAGCAGGGGGGAGGAACTCTCCAAGCTTAACCCTCTGCTCCCTAAGTTCTAAGAAGGAAGACAGCAAGCTCAACGCTGGGCCCGGCAGCCCTACTTCCCTCAGACAAGTTGTTAAAGTCGAGGGGGACAGGGTATCAAATGCTGCTGTCAGATCTAAAAGGACTAACAGGGTGGTCTGTCCTTGGTCAAACTTAGTTCGGATATTGTTCATCACCACGGTAAGTGCAGATTCCGTGCTGTGTGATTTCCTGAACCCATGTTGTGATTGGTCCAGGTAGCAAGAGGAATCAAGAAAAGTGGTGAGATGAGCATTAAGGTGAGATTCCAGCATCTTAGCAGGGGCAGGGAGCAGGGAAATGGGCCTGAAGTTTTTAAGATTATCTGGGTCCAGGGTAGTTTTTTTTAAAAGGGGCTTAACAATGGCCTTTTTCCAGGCTACCGGAAAGGTGCCCTGAAGGATAGCACCCATCATTATCTCCAATAATGGTGGTAGTAATGTATCCTTACACTCCCTCAGAGTCTTTAAAGGGCAGGGGTCCAAAGGAGAGCCCGACTTTATTTTATTCAGCAAAGAGTCCAGGCCTTCAAGAGAGAGGAGGGGGGAAGACCGTAAGGGTCTTAACTGAGTCCCTAAACCAGGGTTCTGGGCTGTCTTTGGAAAGGCTAGGATCGTCGTCCAGAGTCTTTTTCTGTGCTTCTAACATCGTGTAGATATCCACTATTTTAGAGTGGAAGAAATCAGAGATCCTGTCGCAGAGATCTTGAGAAGCTACGACTGGATCCGGTTCCTGTAGAGTGCACAGAGTATCGACGATCTTGAAGAGCTCCCTGGGAGAGGTAAGGGACATCGTGCGTTTAGAGAAACTCCTGTTTTTCCTTAATGATCGCGGCCTTATATTCTCCCAGTAGCCGTTTATGGGAATCTCTGTCCGTAGGCTCCCAAGATTTCCGCCATTTCCTCTCCTGACTCCTGCACTTCTGTCTCAAGGGCTCTGAGAACCAGGGGGCCGAGGGTTTTGCCCTAGCAGAATAACAGAGCGAGGCTGGGGCTAATACATCAACAGCTCTCGCGATGGAGGTGTCAAATTCAAGTGCGGCAGCACCGGCGTCCCTGGAAGCCAGATCGGCCATAGTTCCTATTATAGGGGCAAGAGCCTCGTTGGTAATATTCCTAAGGCATCGCTTGGGGATTCTATTGGCGGAAGCTTGGAAAGTCAAGGGACCCAAAGGGTTGATCAGCTCCAAAGGCACAGCTAGATGGTCAGACCAGACTATAGGTACGGGGGGACCAGAGGATAACCTAGGGTCATTTGAGAACACCCCGTCCAGGATGTGTCCTGCCAGATGGGTGGGGCTGGACACCAACTGGGGGAAACCACATGCCGTAAGAGGGTCAAAAAAAGAGAGAGTGTCTTTAGAGCTCAAATCATCAAGATGGAAAATTAAATCTCCTAGAATAGTGAAATCGGGTTTACCGAAGTAGGGCTCCATGATTCTAAATAAATCATGAGAAAAGCTAGATCTAGGGCCGGTAAAGGAAGACGTAGGAGAAGAAGAGATAACGAAATATAAAGCCTGAAATTAATCAGACGGCCCAGAGAGAGCATTTATGTGAAATGAAAAAGAAGTTTTATAAAGAATCGCCAATCCTCCTCCCCTACGTTTCATTATGTCCAATCTGTGTAACGCATACCCTTCCAGGATGGCGAAGAGGAGGTCCGGACCCGATGAGTCCGAAGCCCACGTTTCAGTTACGAAAACCCAAGACGGATTTCTAGCCGTAACAAAGTCAAGGAAGGCAATATTATTCTTGATGAGCGATCAATTAAAAAAAAACCTTCGGCATGAGAGGGAGCCCGATTCCAAGGAGGGGACAGAAAGATTTCCTAGTGTAGTAATACCAGAGGGATCAGTATGGCAGGAACGGCAAAAGAGAGAACCTACAAGGTTCTTGGGGGTACATTTGTAATGGCATGATAAGAGATGGTTTCAAACTAATCAAATCACCAAGGGAGTAGAAACGAGTTACCTGACTAGGTACCTAAGAGACTACTACAATACCACTGGGCTGGTCCTGTATCACGTCCTCAGCGCGGACGGGCGCAGACGTGCAGAACTCTGGCATAACTCCGGCAGAGGTCCGGCGACCCCGCTGCGCGATTCCGCTGCGCATCTGAGTGACCTGCTTAAGTAGCCGCCTAGCGTCCTAGTGACAACTAGACCGTTTCCGCCGCCGGGCTAGCCTTTACCCACCCAAGATAGCCGCCAAACAGCAACCACGTCGGGAGTGCTGGGAAAGGGAAAGGGACCTGCCAAACAGCGGTGTATTTATCCGATTAGATTGCAAGTAAGTGAGCAATGCAAGGTGAACTGCTGAATAGCTGGTATTAAAAAGGGGTCGAAAAGAAAACAAAATCCAACAAAGATACAAAAACGGGGGTAATTAAAAGCCTACGAACAGGCAGCTATATGGATAACAACAGCGCAGCGCGCTCAGCTAGCGCAAACCTCTTGGAAAGGGGGCTACTTATTTGAGGCCGGTGCACAGGCACACCATTGGCATGCCTAAACACCACTGACATGCCAAAGGCAAGCCAACCCACACCTGGATGGCACCAGAGGCAAGTACACATGCCGCTCCGGGGCCCAACACCAGAAAGTACACAGCTAGTGAACTTCTCTAGCTTGCCCCATTCTTGACTGAGGAGTGCCACCATGCGCTCAATGTATCCATGCCGTTGTGGGGTGTGGCAAGTGTGGTTTCATCCTAAGAGGCTAGCCCCCTCTGAGGACTAGGAACGAAAAAGTTGTGCACTCGCCCCTGATGGATCGCTGGTAATTCAATTGTCGAACTCTACCCAAGCATAATATTAAGTTACTCTATTTCTTCACAGAACAAGCAGATTCACAATTTCTACCTGAAACCTGGCTTACTGAAAACTCTGCTCCAGACATTCTTAGTTCCATCCAGACAGGCTACTTAATTGTCAGACAGGACCGCATCTCCCATCGAGGTGGTGGGGATTGCGATTGTATTTAAATAATCTATTTGTTGTACATTCCTAGATGCTAATATTGTAGACTGAGGCAGCTTTTTCACCCTGACCATATCCAGCAATTGCAAGCTTGCAGGATTCATAATTTACCAACCACCTGGGCCAGCCACTAATTTTACCTCTTCACTAGCAGATCAACTCCCTCTTATTCGTTGCGCTATACGAACTAGACAGCCAAAAGTGATCATAATTTACACTTTGACGTACCCTGCCTCCTAGCATCCTCCCTCACTGAGGACCCCTACTCACATTTTATGCGAAACGTTAGATCCAATATTTGCCAACTCCAATAATACTGACTGTTGGGCGAGGCCTCCGGGTAGTTAAGCGCTATATAAGTGCAATTTTTCATTACATTTTCATTTCATACCATCCCAGAATTTGGTCTGAGCATGATATTATTCAGTTTTTTTCCGCTGATTAGACTCAATTTTAACCGATAAGGAAGGCGTAAATTGTAAAACTGGGAAATGGGTGAAGGTCGCCCCAACTGCTTTCTCCGAGGCACTGATGGTGGAGGAATCTCAGTCAAGCAAAGATATTGATTTGTTTCAACAAGCATCTTGAAGGTTGGGTCAATGGGTGTAGGAAGCTGGCTCTGCATATACTATACCAAAAGGATTAGTTACTTACCTGTAATCCTAGTCCTCTTCCAGGGGTATCCTCATCAAAGTCATAAGCATTAGATTATTCCCGCCCATGCGCAGGACACCGGAAACACTATATTATATGTGCCCCAAATATTATATATATATAAAACCATTGAAATTCCCACGTTATAGTTAGTTGGCCTGACTATAACTTGCGCGCCTGCAATGCACTGCTGATGACGTCACATATTACATCACTCATGACATGGTCAGTGACATGGTCAGTGACATCACTCATGACATCACTGATGACACCATCCAGTGAATGTGTGTCTTTATAAAAATAAATATGTTTTATATATGTATATGTAAAGGTCGATGGAAGCATAAATGTTTAAATAAGTGTCTTAATGGATGTCTTAAAAAAAAATTGATTGGTTAACTGGCTTATTAAGTGTATCTTAGTGAATACATATATTAGCGAGTATTGTTTAAATATTTAAATGTTTGTATCAGTGTTTCACTTTGTGTATAAGTGGCTGCATGGGTTGGTGAGTAGCTACATGTGTGTGTGTATATGGGTTATTAGACGTTTTTTTAGTATCAGTGTGAATGTCTGTATGGTTTGGTGGGGGTGTTACTTAGCACATAGATGCATCAATGACTGATTCACTGTTTGTATGTGTTTTGAAGACAGCATATGTGCAGGACTGTATGGGTGGATGAGTGTGTATATGTGTGTGTTAGTGAGTGAATGGCTGTCTCACTAGTGTCTTTATCAGTAACTACATATGTTTTAATCTAGTATATGTGAGTATTGATGTATATAACTGAGTATATGTGAGAGTGAGAGATTGAAAGAGTTCTTGTTTAAATAAGTATATGTTTCTATAAGTGATTGTTTAAGAGAGTAAGTATGTGTAAGTTTCCTTAGAAGTAAGGTGGTAGTGTGTGTATAGCTGTATATGCAAATACATGGATGTTCAATAGTTTATTTGCATGTGTGATTATGTGTGTGAGTAACTTTTGGATGACTGTCGGCGTGTAACAGGATGTATAGGTGTTTCACTACATATGATGAGTGAATATATGTATGAGTGACTATATAGAACTGTTGGTGAATGAGTGGATGTGTATATAGATGGTGGTATTACTGAATTGGTTGTTGTAACTGGTATGGGTATCTATTTTTTTGAAAATTTTAGTTTCTATTTTTGAATATGTGTTTCAAGGGTTACATTACACTGAAAGGAGGTCTGTCACAAGGATGGTGTCATCAGTGATGTCATGAGTGATGTCACTAACCATGTCATGAGTGATGTAATATGTGACGTCATCAGCACTGCATTGTAGGCGCGCAAGTTATAGGGAGTCCAACTAACTATAACATGGGAGTTTAAATGGTTTTATGTCAGTAAAATTTCCAGCTAACTATAACTGGTGTCAAACCTATGTTTTTTTCAGTGAATTTAATAGGTTTTTTTAAAAGCTAATTCCTAACTATAACTGGTGTGAAACCTATGGTTTCATCAGTGAATTTCATAGGTTTTTTAAATGCTAATCCCTAACTATATAAGGCCTGAAAGCCCACCAGGAATCTCCAGTATGCGCCAGGGGACTGCATTGCAGAGAGGTGTAATGAAGCCACGCCCCTTTTTACACCTCTCTGCAACGCAGCCCCCTTGCATGTTTGAAGAGGGGGAACTAATTCCCCTTGCATACTGGGGGCCCCTGGGGGCCAACTAGCCCACCAGGAACCCCCAGAATGCGCCAGGGGGCTGCATTGCAGAGGTGTAATGAGGCTATGCCCCTTGTTACACCTCTCTGCAACGCAGCCCCCTGCCGCGTTTGCAGAGGGGGAACTAATTCCCCTTGCATACTGGGGGTCCCTGGGGGCCAACTAGCCCACCAGGAGCCTCCAGTATGCGCCAGGGGGCTGCATTGCAGAGAGGTGCAATGAGGCTATGCCCTTTTTTACACCTCTCTGCAACGCAGCCCCCGTGCATGTTTGAAGAGGGGGAACTAATTCCCCTTGCATACTAGGGGTCCCTGGGGGCCAACTAGCCCACCTGGAACCTCCAGTATGCGCCAGGGGGCTGCATTGCACAGAGGTGCAATGAGGCTATGCCCCTTTTTACACCTCTCTGCAACGCAGGCCACTGGCACATTTGCAGAGGGGGGACTAATTCCCCTAGCATACTGGGGGTCCCTGGGTCATATCTGCCTAAACACCGATATTCCGAACGATTGAAAATGACTTTTCTTGAGAAACATTTGGATTTGGATTATCATGTCCTATACTTTGGAATTTTTGAAAGACTGACTTTGAGGATGCTATAAATTACTCAAGTGTGTCCGAATTGTGTGGGTAAAATTGATACCTAGTCACTTTGAATAAGAATGTACTTACGTCTCGTCTAACATTTGGAAGAAATATCTAGTTATATGACAACAGGATACCGACATAACTTGAAGGAAATAAGAACGCCCTGAAGGCCTTCTGTTGTACAGAACGAAACGTTTCGGCTGGCTGAGGTACATAAACTTAAGGAAAATAAAAACATTTGAATATACACCAAGATTCAGAGCTTCAATAAGGACTCTAAGTGATATGATTTGATTGGACTTATTGTGCAAGTGGTGCTGTGCCAAACTTTGGAATATTCTCCACTACTCTCTACTACTTACTGTCTCCTACTCCACTACTCTCAAATACTCACTCTCAAATACTCATTCTCTACTACTCTCGCTCCCTACTACTCGCTCCCTACTACTCGTTCGCTCTCTCTGTGGCTCTCTACACCTCTACGCACACATATACACATATATATATATGCATATATATGAATTTATATATATGTATGTGTATGTATATATATATATATATAAATATATATATATATATATATATATACATATATATATACATATATATATATATACACACATACACAAATAAACATATATAATCTGTATATCTATATAAATACAAATATAAATGAATGCATACATATATATGCATACAGATGCATGTTATTTACATGAAAGTTTAAAAAACACTAATAAAAGCAATGCTAAAAAGCCACCTCATTACAAACAGAATGGCTTTAACTTAAACGAGGACGAGATCTATTGCATTTTCAATGCTTTTTTACTTTGGTTCCATCAAGAAGGCATTCAGATGTGTCACACATTTGCCATGAATTCTGAATGTTAGCACTCTAGTTGCTCATTAAATCACTGTATTAAAGCTACTGCTCACCAGGGAAGTCTGCTGCTGGTATTCAAAGTGCATGTTTCAGTCTGCATGTCAGAATTTTTTTAATGAAATAGAAGAGGATTTGAGAAGTCACTCAAAATGATCCCTAATTTTTCTTTCTGAAGCACTAATCATACTTTCTATGGCAAAATGAACGCCCTCATTTTGTTACTTTTAAAATTACATGTTTTCAGACTTACCACTTCATTCCAATCAAGATGGCTTCTGGTGTGCCATACTTTTGTCATAAGTAAGACTGTTAGCGCTCTAGTTGTTCTTTAGAACACTCTGGGACATTCTGTCATTGGGCTATACTTGGGCTACATCTGGGTGATATTTGGGCTACATTTGGGCTCTTTTGTTTCTTGTGGCCATCTTGGGAGACTGCATGTCAGAATTTTTTCATGAAATAGAAGAGGATTTGAGAAGTCACTCAAAATGTGCCCTAATTTTTCTTTCTGCAGAACTAATAATACTTTCTATGGCATAATATAACCCCTCATTTTGTTCCTTTTTACATTAAATGTTTTAAGAGTTACCACTTTATTCCCATCACAGTGGCTTCAGGTGTGCTATACCTTTGTAATAAATAGGACTGTTAGCGCTCTAGTTGTTCTTTAGAACACTCTAGGAGGCTGCAGTAGAACACAAAGGAATCAACTGACAGTCTGTCCTTGTTGGATGTACATGTTTTACTGAGAATGTCAGACTTCATTCTCACATGACTGAGAAAGATAATGTGAATTTACAGAAAATATGCTTTCAGTTTAGCTTATAGATCCCCTTCCAAACCACTGTGGGAAAATCATGAGATATTAGTTTTCTTTCAAACATGATTCATGATATCACAGCAGAAGGCTTTTTCACATGGTAAAATCACCTTAGAACACACCACAATTCCTAAAATGAGTAATGTACCATCAACAAATGATTTATAATGTAACTAAAGTCCTAAAACCCTCTATTAACTACAATGCTTTTTAATGAGGTGCTATCATGTATATTGGTCCCAAGATGGCTGCCAACACTTCTTGGATGAAGTGCTGACAGCCAATCAGATCAGATGTGTGGTTAGGGTCCGCCCAGATAAATATATATTTTTTTGAACCTAAATTACTCAAAATCCACTGGAGCACATATCTTGAGACATAGCAAAGGCACATCGGGCTACCAGTCCCTACAATTTTGCCAAGTTTTGTGGAAATCCATTGAGCCGTTCGGGCTAAAAGTGAGTCCAAACGCCCAATGGAAATTAACGTGGGGAGAACACGTTTTGGGACCCCCCCTTTTATCTCGGACCCCGCATGACGAATCCCCCCCAAACTGTCAGGGAAGGAGCGGAGCGAGGCAAATTTAAGGAAAATGACAGGCAGATTCCTCAACCGGCGCCAAAGTTATTCCAAATAGAATGTTGTGGATTTCCTATAGAATAAATCCTAACTATAACTACCTACTGGTGACCGCCAGTAGGATATAGATATAGATATAGATATACACACAATTGCAGACTAATAAACACCAGAGCTGAATCATGCTGTAAAGAATTTCCACCATACATGAAGAACATGCATTACAAACATGAGAAACAACAACTAAGTTTGATTAGAAATTGGTTTAATGCTTAGAAAGCTGTAGAAATTCTCATAAAACACTGAAAGCATAGAAAGCTCCCAGGCTGCTTTGCAAATACACAGTCTAAAAAGACTGAAAAGCCAACCTGTAGCTGTATAGCAATAAACTGACACCGTGCCTTTAAGGCACTCATGACCCCCAGCTTCCGATCATGCCTCAGGGGTGACAGTTAGGTCAGTTCTTTGCGGAGACTGAAAAAACCATCGAACAAGGAGGTTAACAATATCTCCAAATTAAAATAGTCCTTTGCCCGAGGAGAAGGGAGGGTTGCTTATGACTTTGATGAGGATACCCCTGGAAGAGAACTAGGATTACAGGTAAGTAACTAATCGTTCTCTTCCAGAGTATCCTCATTATTAGTCATAAGCATTAGAATAGAATAGCGAGCCTCACCTCATCTCCCTGCGGGCAAAGAAGAACACAGAAAAACATTATCAGTAAGCTTCGAAAAAAACAAGCTAGGATAGAGCAAACCACTATCCGAAAAGATTCCTCAAGGAGGCTTGGCCTACTTGAGCATCAGCCTCGGAATCAGATCTAGGCAGTAGTGCCTTGTAAAAGTATGAACTGATTTCCAGATTGCGGCCTTGCAAATCTCTGACATAGGGACGTCATGTAAGAAAGCAACAGTGGCCGCTTTCCCCCTGGCGGAATGTGCCTTAGGAGGCCAAGGCAAGGGCCTTTTCGCCAGCTGGTAAGTTCGAAATGGATCTCTTAGCGGCTGGGAAGGCTGTTCTCATGGCGTCATAATTGACAAATAATTGATCTGTCTTCCTTATGCCCTTGGTACTTTCTAGGTAGAACTTAAGCACCTTCTTAAGGTCTAAGGAATGAAGCGACCGCTCAGCCGGGGTCGCTGGATTAGGGAAAAAAGATGGCAGGGAAATGGACTGATTGATAGATCTGGAAAATCAGACACCACATTAGGGAGAAAAGGATGCGCCCTCAAGACTACTCCGTTATGGTGGAAAACAGTGTAAGGCTCATTCGTACACAGCGCTTGAATCTAGCTTACTGTGCGCGCGGATGTAATGGCCACCAGAAAAGCAGCCTTCCAAGACAAATGCTGCAGGGAAGCTCTATGGATTGGCTCAAAAGGAGCGCCCATCAACTCTGATAAAACCAGGGTCAACTCCCACGGAGAAGGGTTTCGAACAGGGGAATACACTTTCTTCAACCCCTGTAAGAAGTCCTTGACCACCTGCATCAGGAAAAAAGAGGGCTGACTAGGCGACTTACTGTACGCCGTAATGGCAGATAAATGCACTCTGATAGAAGCATACTTTAGACCAGATCTTGCTAAGTACAGAAGGTAAGGGAGAATGACATCCTCCTGCCCCTTCGTAGGATCAAAGTGATGTTCTCTACACCACAGAAAAAACCTCTTCCGCTTAAACGCGCAAGACGTTCTTGTGGAGGGTCTTTTCGCTTCTTTCAAAATATGCATGCAATCAGGAGGCAGTTTTAAATGTCCGTATTGCAGGACCTCAGGAGCCATGCTGTCAAGTTCAGTGAGGGAAGGTTGGGATGAAGAATCCTCCCACCCATCTTTGTCAGCAGGTACGGCCAGCAAGGTAGTCTCCTGTGTGGAAGTACCGACAGATGAAGGTCCGGGTACCACCACTGCCGTGGCCAGTCTTGAGCTATTAGAATCATGGTCATGCTGGATCTGAGTAGCTTGGACACCACCTTCGGGATCAGGGGCAGAGGAGGAAAGGAGTAGGCAAATGTCCCTGACCAGTCCATCAAAAGAGTCTGTCCCTGGATGGTGAAATCTGGACGCGAAGGCGTGGCATTTCGTGTTTTCTTCGTCCGCGAATAAATCTATTTCCGGACGACCCCAATGATGAAAAAGATCTGCCACTACCTCGTTGTGTAGCATCCAGTCTGGCTGATCTTCGAAGTGCCTGCTGAGTGAGTCTGCCTTTACATTTAGCTCTCCTGGAAGATGCACCGCCACCACCGAGAGGTTCCGGGCGAGCAGCCACTGCCAGATTGCTTGTGACTCCAGGGAGAGAGGACGCGACCGAGTTCCACCCTGCTTGTTCAGGTAGAACATGGTCGTCGTATTGTCGGTCTGGACCAGAACCGAATCGGTCTCTATTGCCAGCAGGAAAGCCTTTAGAGCTAGATGGACTGCTCGAAGCTCCAGCACATTGATGTGGTAGGTCTGTTCCTTTGCCGACCACCGTCCTTATTTCTGAAGGCACACCATGTGTGCCCCCCAAGCCTTGCAGGACGCGTCTGTCACCACCGATTGCACTGGTAGTGGCTGGTGAAAAGGGACTCCCACCATCAGCTTCCGCTGTTGAGTCCACCATGAGAGGGAGGATCTCGCCGATTGGGAGAGAGAGAGAGAGATAGATATGATCCTCCCAGTGACCTGTTGACTGATCCCACTGGTCCTCCAGGTTCTGCTGCAAAGGACACATCCTCAGCCTGGCGTTGGGAATGAGAAAGATGCAGGACTCCATGGATCCTAGCAGGGATGCCACCTGCCGGACTGTTGGATTCTGCACCTGGAGCAGAAGTCTGCACCTCTGACTCATTGAAGACAGTCTCTGCTCCGAAGGATACGCTCTTCCCATGTTTGTGTCTAGAACGGAGCCGAGGTAGTGGATGGACTGGGTGGGTTGCTGCACTGACCTCTCCAAGTTGACATGCAGCCCGAGGTCGTGCAGCTGTTGTAGACAGAACTGGAAGTCGTGTCTCACTTGCCGCGGGGATGGACCTTTCAGTAGCCAGTCGTCCAGGTATGGATAGACGAAGAGGCCTTTTCTGTGGAAGAAAGGCTGCTACCACTGCCATGCATTTGGTGAAGACTCGCGGAGCCGACTTCAGACCAAAGGGCAGGACCTTATATTGATAATGTTTGTCAGATCACAAACCGCAGGTACTTCCGATGACGTTTGGCGATGTGGAAGTACGCATCTTGGAGGTCCACGAACACATCCAATCCCCTACTTGCAGATGTGGACATATTTGGTGAAGGGCCAACATGCGAAACTTCTCCTTCACTATGACCTTGTTCAGCAGACGAAGGTCCAGGATCGGTCGAAACTTGTCCTCCTGATCTCTTTTGGGGACAAGAAAGTATCTGGAGTAAACTCCTTTTCCTCTTTGAGAGGGCGGAAACTCTATCGCCTGCTTTTGGAGAAGAGCTCTCACCTCTTTTCGAAGCAGCTTTAACGGATGAGGACAAAACTTTTTTGGTGGTATGTCCTTTGGAAGCGTACGGAAATGTAGCGCATATCCATAGTAGTATATTCAGCACCCAGCGATCTCCTGTGATGCTGGCCCACTCTGCTAGATGTTGAGAAGCACTTCCTCCCACTGGAGTGGGCAACGGCGGCGGAGGAAGCCACTGTTCATGACTTTCCACCTCTCGCCATGGTAGAGGACTGCTGTTGGTGACCACCTCTACCTCTGTTGGACTTTGCTCCTCGAAACTGGGTTTTCCCCTGGTTCTTGCTCTGGGACCACTGAGGGGTTTGAACTCTGTTGAGGCACCTTGCACTGGTTGGATTTGTAGCGGCGCTTAAATTCCTTCTTCTCCAACCCAACCGCCTTGCAAGTGTCCAACTCGGTTTTCATCCTAGTCATCTCTTCTCCAGTGTGCGTGCCGAAGAGAGAAGAGCCAGAGAACGGAAGGTTTAGGATTCTTTGCTGTGCATCCGGCTTCAGTCCTGTTAATCGCAACCAGGCCGACCTCCTGGCGCATATCCCATGTGCGTAGGAGTGCGTTAGAAGCACCACACCATCTGCTGCTGTGCTTATCATTTGGTTAGCTACCAAAGATCCCTCCATGACTATTTCAGCAAAATCCTTTTGGTCTTCTTTTGGGAGCTTGGTTTTGAAATGCTCCAAAGAATCCCAGAGAAATCTGTCATACCTGCCAAGCAACGCAGCCGCGCTAGAGACTTTAAGGGATGCAGCAGCAGAAGTGCAGGCCCTGCAACCCCACGAGTCCTGGGACCTGCTCTCTTTGTCAGGTGGAACAGAAGAAGTGGCCGAAACAGCATGCGTCTTCTTCGCTGCGGCCACAATGACAGTCTGCAGGAGGATCCGTCTTGACGAAGACCGGATCTGAGGCAGACGGCTTATATTTCTTCAAGAGGAGAGTCGGCACCGCTTTAATGGTTTCTGGAGTGAAACAAGCATTTGCAATGCAATAGGTCTCGTATTAGGAAAGTGAGCTATTGGTATTGTAAATGACATTTTTTATTTATGTTTTGTTTTTGGAAATAGCGAAATTAATAGCTTTGTCATTTACAATGCCAATAGTTATAACTTTCGCAAATGTGACACCTATAGCATTTGTAATGCAATATGTTTTGTATTTACGTGACTTACATGTATTGATATTACAAATAACAATGGTTTTTAATTTTTTTAAATAATTAATACTTAAATAAAAGTTAGTGTACTTTATAATGGCAATAGCTTAAATTTTTGTAAATAACATTTGTGAAGATTATGTTCAGTGTATTTTATTGTGACGAAAATTCAAGAACAGAAGTGAAATATTAACATATTTTTGTTACATTTGTAGTAAAGCTTGAAGCATTGAGATAACATATTTGAACCAGTTGTTGAATAGTTGCACAGATTGATGATGTGGTGGAGCTCAGTGATGTTGTGGTGCCACTGAGGGATGCTGTGGTGGTGCTGAGTGATGCTGTATGCTATGCTATGTTTTGTTTTGCTATCCTACGTTTTGTTTTGTTATGCTATGCTATGCTGTCCTATGCTTTGATTTGTTATGCTATGCTGTTTTGTTATGCTATGCTTTGTTATGCTATGTTTTGCTATGCTATGCTTTGCTATGCTATGTTTTGCTATGCTATGTTTTGCTATGCTATGCTATGTTTTGCTATGCTATGCTTTGCTATGCTATGCTATGCTTTGTTATGCTATGCTATGCTATGCTATGCTTTGTTATGCTATGCTATGCTTTGTTATGCTATGTTTTGTTATGCTATGTTTTGTTATGCTATGTTTTGTTATGCTATGTTTTGTTATGCTATGTTTTGTTATGCTATGTTTTGTTATGCTATGTTTTGTTATGCTATGTTTTGTTATGCTATGTTTTGTTATGCTATGTTTTGTTGTGTTTTATTATGCTATTCTTTGTTTTGCTATACTATGGTTTGTTATGCAATGGTATGCTATGTTTTGTTGTGTTGGTAAGCTATGTCGTGTTTTGCTATGCTATTATATGTTTTGCTATGCTATGTTTTGCTATGCTATGCTATGTTTTGCTATGCTATGCTATGCTTTGTTATGCTATGCTCTGTTATGCTATGTTTTGTTATGCTATGTTTTGTTGTGTTTTATTATGCTATTCTTTGTTTTGCTATACTATGTTTTGTTATGCAATGGTATGCTATGTTTTGTTGTGTTGGTATGCTATGTCGTGTTTTGCTATGCTATTATATGTTTTGTTGTGTTTTGTTAAGCTATGCTGTTTTGTTGTGTTTTGTTATGCTATGTGTTGTTGTGTTTTGTTATGCTATGTTTTGCTATCCTATGCTTTGTTTTGTTATACTATGGTATGTTTAATTTTGCTATCCAATGCTTTGTTTTGTTATGCTATGCTGTGTTGTGTTGTGTTGTGTTTTGTTATGCTATGCTATGGGTTGGGAGGGTTGGGAGGGTGAGGGGGTGTGAGGGTGGGTGAGGGTGAGTTAGGGTGTGTCCGGGTGAGGGGTTGTGAGGGGGGTGAGGGGTTGTGAGAGGGGGTGAGAGGGGGTGTGAGGGGTGTGTGAGGGTGTGTGAGGGTGAGGGGGGGTGAGGGGTGAGGGTGAGGGGGGTGAGGGGTGAGGGTGGGGGGTGAGGGTGAGGTGGTGAGGTGGTGAGGGTGAGGGGATGCGTGAGGGTGAGTGGATGTGTGAGGGTGAGTGGATGTGTGAGGGTGGGTGAGGGGGTGTGAGGGGGTGTGAGGGGGTGTGAGGGGGTGTGAGGGGGTGTGAGGGGGTGTGAGGGTTGGTGAGGGGGTGTGAGGGTGGGTGAGGGGGTGTGAGGGTGGGTGAGGGGGTGTGAGGGTGGGTGAGGGGGTGTGAGGGTGGGTGAGGGTGGGAGAGGGGGTGTGAGGGTGGGAGAGGGGGTGTGAGGGTGGGTGAGGGGGGTGAGGAGGTAGGAGGGTGAGGGGGTGTGAGGAGGTAGGAGGGTGAGGGGGTGTGAGGGTGAGGGGGTGTGAGGGTGTGTGAGGGTGAGGGGGTGTGAGGGTGTGTGAGAGGGTGAGAGGGGTGAGGGTGTGTGAGAGGGTGAGAGGGGTGAGGGTGTGTGAGAGGGTGAGAGGGGTGAGGGTGTGTGAGAGGGTGAGGGGGTGAGGGGGTGTGAGGGCATAGAACGTAATCCGTGACATAAATAGATTAAGAACATATATACTTCTAGAAACAATGTCTTTAAGACATTTTCTAGTCGATCACTACAATCGGACTGAGTCTGTGCATCCGTCTTACAAAAATCCCTAGAAGGGTAAACTGGAAAAAAGCATTGGTAGAGCAAATAGGTCAGGTCTTTGGAACGGATTAGCTTTGCCAATTGCCTTTGGTGGGGCTGCAAAGCATTGAGATGCTGCCCACAATCATCAAAATAAAAATGTATAACCAAATACCCACAGGTATGCTATGCTATGTTTTGTTTTGTTTTGCTATCCTACGTTTTGTTTTGTTATGCTATGCTATGCTGTCCTATGCTTTGATTTGTTATGCTATGCTGTTTTGTTATGCTATGCTATGTTTTGTTATGCTATGTTTTGTTATGCTATGCTATGTTTTGCTATGCTATGTTTTGCTATGCTATGTTTTGCTATGCTATGTTTTGCTATGCTATGTTTTGCTATGCTATGTTTTGCTATGCTATGCTATGTTTTGCTATGCTATGCTATGCTCTGTTATGCTATGTTTTGCTATACTATGTTTTGTTATGCAATGGTATGCTATGTTTTGTTGTGTTGGTATGCTATGTCGTGTTTTGCTATGCTATTATATGTTTTGTTATGTTTTGTTAAGCCATGCTATGTTTTGTTGTGTTTTGTTAAGCTATGCTGTTTTGCTGTGCAGTTATTCCACTGTCAAACGCATGTATCAGAATGTATGCGCACTTCGCTGACATTACATAGGTGCGTTTTGCTCCAGTTTTTTTTTTTCCAATTCAGTTTGAAAGACGGCAAATAGAAAAATAAATATTTTTTAGCACAAAAGCTCCAATTAAAATAAATAAATAAAAAAGCTGGTGTGAGGTAGAGCGGTCGTAATGTAGGAGCGGGTAGGAAACGGAATAAAACACAGCGGGCAGAGGAGGTTGGGGAGGAGAGCACAAGGCAGAGTGAACATCACAGAAGCACACAAGTGGGAGAAATATAGAGCGCAAGTGGGGAGAGATGTACACAGATCAGGACGTAACGTTGGTAATGCCTTGTGCTGCGCCACAGCGGTTCACTGTAAACTTGTTAGGATAATAAACTTCTTTAATAACCAGTGAATGTGAAGTGTTACAAGCTAAGCAAACACACTGAGCCAATAGCAGTGCAAGTATTCACTTCTGATGTGTTTGTAGTCTGATGCCGAGGCACAGACAAATGGTGGTGCGCGATGTGCACGCGGGTTTGACTGCTCATCTTGAAAGAGTGGGAATTTGGGGTAGGAGAGATGATAGTGTAGTGGGATATACAGGAATAAAATGTAACCGCTTGTTGTCGGGGTATCCATTTGAAAACCATTTTTTTTTACTTCCCAGCAAATGATTAGTAACGGAGGCATTCAAAACCAAAAGGCGCACAAACTACTCAACATTTGCACTTTTAATGAGGTCAGTGCGAATACAGAGAATGAAACAGAAGTGAATTTAACACCACCCAAAAAAACAAAGAATCCCTCGCTTTAACAAGAATCGAAAAGTTCAGTAAACTATATACACCAACACATCACAATAAACTCCTCTGTCAAACTTGAAAGTATATACACGCACGCCATTTCTTACTCTGTCTTGCCCATATACTGCTGCAAATCGACGAAATGCATTTTGCAGGACGCTGTACTCAATGTACAAAGAGCTACCACGGTCGCTAATAAAAGCACAGCAGAGGGGAGAGGGCTGGAAAGGCTGGCTGCTTCTATACTGGAAACGCTACTGTACTTGTGTCCTGACCATACTATTTGAAGTGGCCACGCCCGGGTGTGGAGTTAAAGAACACACGAATAGAACATGCATCTTATGCGTGCCTCGGGGAAGTGATAACTTACTGATCTTGTTTTAAAACGAGGTCGAAAACAGTAATAGAAGACTAAATACCAGCATTTGTTAATGTCCTATAAACCCTTTCAGTGATGCTGTGCATCCCAACGGTACTATATAGGCAATTCTGTGTGCTTTAGTTCATTTAAATGATTTACAAGTGGGGTTGTGAGGTTTTTATACCTAATCTGGCTTTGTCTAAGATTAAACTGGTCTTATTTTTTTGGGTAGTCTCTAACTGCATGTGTGATATTACCATGAACAAACGCCTTTGTGTGTCAACAAATTATGCAGCTATCACAACGGTTGTGACCAACAATATTATCTTGTCTAAAATAAGTACCTATATCAAGATAAACAAAGAAGCTTGAATACGCACAGAGGCCTACAACGTGGACGGTGGTTCACTCAGTGAGATTCGGAGGCATCCCGGCAGACTGGGTTTGACTGATCTGAAATGATGGCAGCTGTGTTTACACCATGAATAAAGGCAGTGCTATGGAGGTGCTGGTGAGATCTCTGTTATGCTTGCCGCCCGTGGCGGCCGATTGAAAGGAGTGGGGGGGGGGGGGGGGGGGGGCATTGAAAGTTACGAGGGTATACACGGATTAACCATGGCCATCCGTAACGGACACCTATCTTGGCAGGAAGAAGCAGTGTTCACGGCGAGGTCTGTAGAAGAAGCACCACAGTGAGGTACTTAGTAACACAAGTACGGGAAATGCAAGTGGCTGGGAGGGGGGGGAGCAGATCCCTTCGAAGACCTGGCGGCCGTGAAGTGTGAACGAGTGGGCGGGGAGGCAGGAGCAAATGGTAAGGGAAGCCTTTGAAGAGCAAGGCAGGGGGAGAGAAGCGCGGTCACGAGCATGTGCACTTCTACAAATCCGCTCGTAAAAAGTCAGCTTTGTGGTTTGGCTGCAATAGGTCTCTCTAAGACACCTAAAATGTGTCCATGACTGGGTCAAGGATCGCAGGAACCAATGGAAGCAGAGGTCGAGATGCGGTCTTCTGATGGAGTCTCGAAAATCACTTGTCGTGACTTGCGGGACAGACATCTCAATATTGAGCTTCTGCGCACCTCTCTGCAGAACCTCATGGTAGGTGCTATTGTCATCTATGGGAGAGACCCTGGAAATCGGGCTGTCCGATAGTGCGGGGGAGTAATCCCTCCTGGAGGACCGGGTAGAGGAAGTAGATGGTGTTCTCCTACTTCGTCGGTGTGCACTACGCCGTCACCAGGACCACCGATCCATCCCCAGACCTCACCAAGGCCTGTCTCGATGTCGAACGTGCTCTCAACGTCGCACTTTAGACGCCAATCTAGGCTCCTGCCGTCTGCTCAACGTCGAACGCCGTCTCGACGGCGACCAATGCCGATGATAAGCAGGTGAGTGCTGTCTCAACGTCGACCGGCGTTGAGAAGCTGACGGAGGATTTCTCTCTCTCTCGACACAGTGTCCTCTTGACAATGGCGTAGCTGTATCCACTCTCGACGACTAAGGTCTGCAAGACGACGGCGGAGGGGTTTTTCCTCGCCCTCGACGCCGAACGCCGTCGACACGCCGAACGCCGTCGCAGAGTTGACGGCGGCGGAGGGGTCCTTTGTTCTCAACGTCGATGGCTGATGGGACTGCGATGACAAAAGAGAGCCTGCCCTCGACACCGAACGCCTTGCCGGGTCTTTGCACCTCGACGCCGATCGTCGCAGAGTTGATGACGGGGGAGGGATTTTGCCCCTCGACGCCGACGGAGGATCTTGAATCGACGACGTCGACGACACCTTTTCTCGACGGCAAGCCCGCGGTCGAGGGTCGTTTCTTCGATAAATTACCCACCTGAAGATCTTCTCTCAGCGCCGAGCCCGACGCTGAAGCAGAAGCACTCGAGGACTTACTTCTAGAAGATGTTCTAGGCCTCTTGGAGCCCTTCCTTACTGAAGACCTTCCTCTAGATGACTTATCTGCCAGGCCATAAATGCGAATTCTTTCCCTGTCCTTCAAAGTTCTTCTGGACAGGTTCTGGCAGTGAGGGCAGGTCTTCGGATCATGATCTTCAGGTAGACAAAGAATACAGACTCCATGAGAGTCTGTTTTGGCCTTTTTACCACAAGAAGGGCAAGAGTCAAAAAGATGGCATTTTCAGATGATAAAAATGCCCAAACCTGTCAAAAAAAGACCGCCTC
Source organism: Lissotriton vulgaris (assembly GCF_964263255.1). Classification (NCBI taxonomy): domain Eukaryota; kingdom Metazoa; phylum Chordata; class Amphibia; order Caudata; family Salamandridae; genus Lissotriton; species Lissotriton vulgaris. The sequence continues at coordinate 221,516 of NW_028253358.1, forward strand.
TCACTTCTACAGATGAAAAACATCGAAGTAAGGAATAAAAGTTGTTAAAAGTGAAAAGATTTTCTGAAGAAATCAGAAAAGAGTGAAGCGGTGTTGCCAGGATCCTTCCAGAAGGAGCTGGAAAGACCAACTGACCCAACTGTCACCCCTGAGGTATAATGGGAAGCTGGTGGTCATGAGTGCCTTAAAGGCACGGTGTCAGTTTATTGCTATACAGCTACAGGTTAGCTTTTCAGTCTTTTTAGACTGTATTTGCAATGCAACCTGGGAGCTTTCAATGCTTTCAGTGTTTTAAGAATTTCTACTGCTTTCTAAGCATTGAAACAGTTTCTAAACAAACTTTGTTGTGGTTTCTCATGCATGTTATTCATGCATGGTGGAAATTCTTTACAGCATGATTCAGCTCTGGTGTTTATTAGGCTGTAATATGTAATACATATATATATATATATATATATATATATATATATATATATATATATATATATATATATATATATATATATATCACATATAATATAGTGTTTCCGGGGTCCCGCGCATGGGAATATTTTAATGCTTAGGACTATTGATGAGGATCCCCTGGAAGAGAATGAGGTATACTGTGCACAGAGTCCTTTGGAACCCCAAATGTAGGCAGAGGTAAAAGTAGATAGCACCTTACCCTCTATTTGTGGTAGTGCGGGTGAACAGTAAGGCTTTATCAGAGGGTAGTGTTAAGCATTTGTTGTACACACTCCGGCAAGAAATTACGTCACATACTCAAAGACTGAACTCAGACCAATTAGTGTGTATACAAAAATGAAGTCATTTTATTTCTGTAACAAAGCCAATTCTGGTGCAGGTAAGTGAAATAAATGCTTTGCAAAATCGTATGCAATGTTTTACAGTTGAATGCAGGTTCAAATGCAGTTGATTGAATTACAGGTGAATTAATGTTTCGAAATTACTTTTCAGTTACTTTACAGATTACTTTGTACGTTACGATTTAGATTACTTTTTAAGTTACTTCTTTTACTAAGTGCGATAAGCATAGATATCACACTGGGACATTTCCTAGAGAAAAAGTCAGTTGTTGTACATTTGCAGTTTTTCAGTGTTTCATACAAACCAACTCCACACACAACAATATAAGGGAAAACAGTCAATACATTCCTATGGAGAACAATGACGTTAACGGTTTGCAGGTAAGTACAAGTTTGTGGAAGTTGGTATTCTGGGGTTAGAACCAGGGTCAGGGACCTATTCTCAAAAGCACCCTCAGCTGCACTAGGAAGGCCTGGTGAATAGTGCTGAGGCTCGATGTTATCCAAAGGGGGAACAGGGGGCTTCCGGTTGGTGGCTGCTCCCGAGCAGGCCCCGAGGTTGTGGCAGCAAAGCTCCTTGTATTGGGCAAAGGGAATCAGAGTTTGCACCCAAAGTACACCTGCAGCGGCGCATTGTGAGAGATACTGTTTTGGCATCAGATTCCCTGATGATTTCAAAGGGTGTTACCGGTTTTAGATTTTGGCTGCAGGCTTGGTCCAGGAATCTTCGGGGAGGAACAAACAGCTGGGCAAGTAAGTTGGAGAGCTCGGGGATGTAGGTGCACCTCGCGTTCTCTTCACCAGGGTGCAGGGCGGCTGGATGCAGGGATGTCTGGTGGGGTCAACCCAAGGTGGCCTCGGACTCTGGAGTGCTGGGGGACCTCGCTGGGACCGATAGGCCACTCAAATGGTCCGGGTTTCTTTGTCCTAAGCAGGCTTAGAGTCTTAGGAGTTTTGTAACAGAGCTGCTGTTCACAGGAGATCCGGTCTTTTTTTAAGGTAGTCAGTCCTCCCAAGGTTCTGGAGGTCGCTGGCTGCAGGACAAGGAGACTTGGCACAGGATCTCTGGAAATTGCAAATGGGCCGGTAGGGCTGGGGCCAAGTCAGTTCTTCTCTGCAGTATCCTCTGCTTGGCATCTTCTTTCATCCTTCGTAGGTTGCGGGAATTGGTCTTCTTGGTTCAGGGCTGCCCCTAAATACTGCACTTAGGGGACGTTTTTGGGGTCTCTAGGTCCATAGCCAATAGGCTACTGACCTTAGGGTGAATACGTTTATGTTGATGTTTTTGAGATTTTTATTGCGCACAAATACCCGAGGGTTTCTCTGCGCATATCGGACTTCTGAGGCGAACAGCTAACCGAAGTGTCATTGGTTGAATAACCAAGTTTTCAGGAGTTTACGAAAAATTATAAGGGTAGGGCTGGTTTTGATGTACAAAGGAAGAGTATTCCACAACCTGGGGGTTGCCACTAAGAAGCGTCTGTCACCCCAGCCGGTGGTTCTGGTGCGAGGGACGGGAAGGAGGTGGGTGGAAGCTGAACGAAGCTATCTTGGAGGAGAATAGATCCAGAAAGCGTCCTTAAGGAACCTAGGTCCTGAGTCATGGATGGAGTTATAGGCGATGCATAGTGCCTTAAATTTTACCCGGCTTTTGACTCCGAGCCAGTGCAGGTGACAAATAGCCATCGAGGTAGAATGGCGGCTAGGGATGTCCAGCAAAACTCTGGCCGCTGCATTTTGCACCGATTGCAGTTTAGTTAGGATTAGTTCTTGCGTTCCGAGGAAGAGGGCGGTGCCGTAATCCAATTTAGAGAAAACGAGGGTGGTGATCAAGGTTTTCCCTGCCCCTGAGGGGAGATATGGCAACAACTTTTTGATTTTCCTAAGGGTGAAGAAGGACGATGAGACCACCGTGTTGACGTAATGATTAAATAGCAGCTTCTCATCAAGCATAATTCCGAGGTTTCTGACCTTGGCAACCGGAGTGGAAGGTGGACCCATTTCAGTGGGCCACCAGATGGAAGACCATTCTGGGGAAAGGTTGCCAAAGGTCATAACCTCGGTCTTGTCTGAGTTTAACTTCAAGAAGTTGCTTGACATCCATGAGTCGATGGCCAGCATCCCCTCCTGGAATCTAGCGGCCACGGCTGGTCCATCTTTGTGAACCGCCAACACTAATTGGGTGTCATCCGCATAGGTTGTTGAGCGGAGCCCATGTGCTTTAATGACTCTCGACAGATCCGCCACATATATGTTGAATAATGTGGGGCTTAGCGAGGAGCCCTGGGGCACCCCGCAAGGAAGGGTAAAGATGGGCGAGTAAAAAGTACCCAGTTTTACTGCCTGGGTGCGGTTGGCCAAAAACGAAGCAATGAGGTCCCTGGCAAGATGGGTAACCCCCAGGCCTGTGACACGGTCGATCAGGATGGAATGATCGACCGTGTCAAAGGCAGCGGACAGATCCAGGAGTATAAGGACCGCTGCTCCACCCTGGTCCATTATACTCCTGATCTCGTCCGAGGCCTTTATCAGAGCCGTCTCCGTGCCGTGGCCCTTCCTGAAGCCGAACTGGGTATCATCTAGCAGTTGATGGCTATCGATGAAGCCAGAGAGCTGTGTGTTCATGATTGCTTCAAATATTTTGGCCGGGAATGGGAGACAGGCGATAGGTCTGTAATTAGCAGAGTCCGCAGGGTCCAGGGAAGGCTTTTTTAGCAAGGGCTTGATAACTGCCCTTTTCCAGATGTCCGGGTATATGCCTGTCTGGAAGATGGTATTGCATAAGTCCGTAAGTGGGGAGGTGATGACTTCCATTAGGGCACTCAGTATAGACGGGGACAGGAATCTAAAGGAGATCCAGATTTAATGGAGGCGATTAGTTTGCTAATCTGGTCCGTCATGACCATGTGAAAGTTGGAAAAGGTAGGATTAAGTTGGGAGGGACGGTGGGATGGCTCCGAACAGGTAGGCTCCGAACAAGTAGGGGGGGGGGGGGGGGGGGGGGGAGAAAGAAGAATAAATGTTCATGACCTTGGTGGAGAAAAATGTAGCCACAGCGTTGCACAGATCTTGGGTGGGTTCAATAGGGGTCCCTGTGGGGGGATTGGAGAGGGACTCTACTTCTTGAAAACGTTTTCTGGCTGAGTTCTGGCCACGCTCAATCTGGGCAAGAAAGAAAGCACCCTTGGTGTGCCAATCCAACACGGGGGAGTGGTCACAATCCCTAATCCTGATTGGGGAGTGCCTGCAATCTTGCAGTGTAGAGTGGGCTTCACCTCGCCTCCCCCACCCGAGGGGTGTGGTTGGCAGAGGTGGGCACGCCTTCTGGGCCGTGCTAATTATCCCCGCTTGTCGTCCAGCCGAAAAGGATGGGAGACAGGAAGGTGGCCTGCTCCTAATAGCAGGAGAGGTTGGGGGTCGCGTTACAAAGGCAGCAGAGCCTTTAGAGCTCTCCTGTCACAGATGGCTCTTTCTGGCCTGGGGGAGGTGTGACTACCTCTGCCCAGAAAAGGCTTTGTTTCTGGGCTCAGGGAGCAAAAGCTCCCACCCTAGGTGTCCAAAAACATGTCTCGTGGTGGCAGGCTGGTGAGTACCAGTCAGGGAACCCACCAGAAACTGGTCTTTCAGGGGGGCATCTCTAAGATGCCCTCTAAGTGAATTTTTCATTAAATAGCAGACTGGCATCAGTGTTGTGCTGTGAAGTTTGATACCAAACTTTCCAGTTTTCAGTAACGCCATTACGGTGCTGTGGAGTTCGTATTGATAAATTCCCAGCACCATATGGTTTAGACACTGTAGGGGTACAAGGCTCATGCACCTGTACCCTCACCACTGATGTGGTGCACCCAGCTAGAGGTGTGGCTGACCAATGCCAGGGCAGTGGGTTGTAGGCATGGGATACAGGGATGTGTGCCATGTCGACTTCACTTGGTTCTGTACCAAAACACGCAGCCTGCAATGGTAGAGTGTGTGTAAAGGTACAGTGTGGCACAATAAGTGCTGCAGCCCTTCTAGATGTCACCATGCCCAGTTGGTACACTAGCCATATATCCCTTCAGTTCTTAGATATCTCATGGTTTTGATTTAATATTCCTTTTCATTGGAAGTGGTTGTTTGTTATAAAGATAGATATCTAATGAGCACATATGGCATCTATGGTAGAGAAGTGTGGCTCAATGGTTAGAGAGGCAGACCCTGATGCAGTAGTCTGGCCGGGACCACAGTTCAATTCCCACCTCGGCGGGTCTTGGGCTCAATTTCCTCAGACCTGATAATTCTCGCCTCAGTGCCTATTCTGATCATGAGCCCCACTCTGCACCTCTGGGCAATAGCTTGCTTAATCTCTACAACGGCCCCAACAACGCCTTGGATGCCTGACTTCACCTTGGGGGTGCCCAGGAGTGGGCTCCTCACACGGAAAGGCCAGGAAGGGTTCCTCGGCGGTATTAGTACAAGCGCCGAGATGCCTCCGGTTAGTTGTGTGCTATATAAGTGCGTAATTATCCTTTATCTACATGTAAATTAACTTTGTTTACCCAGGAAGTGCTTCATACTGTAGACTACCAGGTATGCCGCATATAAACGGATCCTTTATATGTATATGGACGCCTTACCACATTATCAACTATTGGCGTGGAGAGGCGCAGTCACTGGATCTCTCCTGGCCCCGTAATGGAGATAACAGGGTGTTCAGGCTGTAGGAGCCCAAGGCGATATATGTATGTGAGAGCACTCTTACACCAATTAGGTGCATGCTGTTCAAACTATGCGACATAATTGTTTTTGATTTTATGCACAATGTTATAAAACAAATGTTATTGCCATGAGCGCCGACATATATTGTTGCCAGTAATGTATGTAATGGAAAAAATAAAATGCAAATAAGGATATTTAAAAATAAAAAAGTAATAAATTGCTGCAGCCCTTGAAGGCTTTCCCTGGCCACAGTGCCCTTGGTACCCATGGTACCTTTAACAAGGGACTGACATGTGGCCAGAGAGGTGCCAATTGGGGGTACAAAATGTACAGCTGTGGAAAACAACACAGGCCAAAGGAAACTGATTGGCAGCGACCCAGGGCACATCAAGTCAAAGTGCATCAGTAGTCTAGCAAAAAGTGTGGGTGGAGGGTTACTCCAACAGAAACCCAGCTCCCTACACTGGGGCCCTCAGCAGGATTTCACCTTGTAACCCGCTACAAACCATCTGCAGATGGTTCAATGAGAAACTACTGCTATGGAAGAAATCTTGCAAGTGCCTAGAGTGCTTATGTTGCAAAGATTTCAGTGCCAATAGTAAACCTAACTATTACTTGCCTTAGAAGGAATATGATAAGATAAGTAGTACTACGCGCAGTCAATTCTATGTGCGGAAGAGTCCTCGTTTAACTCTACGAGGTAACTTGATTAAATCTTATCTCTAGAGCGTGTATCGGCACATATTGTTCCATCTTTCGAGCGCTATAATTAGATTGCCAGCTTCTTTTTTTAAAAGGTTGCAAAAATCTACACCACCTTCCCTGAGACAGCAAGGGAATCTCGGTGCCAAGAGACCTGGTTTGGTGCATCTCTATAGAAGGCCTTCTCAGTTTCACTACCCCCTCCTTAGATGAGCTTCGGACTCTATATGAAGGTAAAATCTGGGTCGTCATCTGGCCCAGCCCCATCCAGCATTCTCATTCAGGGTACAGAGACACTTTGCCCAGTCTGAACAATCTGTTGGACATCTAGCTCTCAACGGGTGCAGTTCCTTCAAAATGGAAGCATGTGATTGTCTAGACGGTTCTTAAAAAACATCATTAGATCAATCTTAATTGGAAAAGTTTAAGCCCACCTCGCTGCTTCCTTTCTACTCGAAAGTTGCAGAGGCAGATCAATGCCCAACTGACAGGTTTCATAGATACTAATAACTTACTTCAAGAGACGTTTTTGGGCCTAAAACACAACTAGGTCCACCTTACTGCTGGTCAATGAGTCTCTCAGACTCTGTGCTGACCGGGAGCAAACTGTGACACTCAATGCTGGAACTCAACGCAGCATTCAATCACTTGGCCTTCTGCTAGAACGGCCAGGGAACTGCGGTGTCAGAACATGAGGTTTGAGGTGGCTGGCTTCCTTGCTCCAGAACCACACCTTTGCCAAATTTCTGATGCACTGTGACTTGATGTGCCCTGGGTCTCTGCCAATCCGTTTCCCAGGGCCTGGGTTCTTTCCCACAACTGTATATTTATACCACCAATTGGCACCTCTCTGGCCACACACAAGTCCCTTGAAATAAGTACCAAGGGCACTGTGACCAAGGAAGGCCTCTAAGGGCTACAGCACATATTGTGCCACCCTTGGAGTTCTCACACACAAACCCACGCCCCCAAGCCCTCCAACTTACCTGCCCAGCTGTTGGTTCATCCCATAAGACTTTTTGGACTGAACCTGCAGCCAAAATCCAAAACCGGCAACTCCCATTCAACTGTATTATCAAAAAAGTTCTATTTTTAGTTAACTGCACCAAGGCTGGCTGGCTGGGGTATAAAGAACGAGTTACTACTCGTGTAACGATATATCTGTAAGAGACATTAGTTAGGGATAGATTCCTTACCTTAGAATATCCCCAGGCGTCAGACTGGATCCGGAAATTTTTGCGTAGCAATACCCCTGCGCGCCGGTATGCGCCGTCCGCGGCTCCGCGTCCGTCGTCTGAGTCGTTAGCGCCGGAATGACGTCGGAGTACTTAGACGCCGACAATGCGCGCTGACGTCAGTTCTGATACACAGCTTTTCCGCGCCAGATACGCAGAGCCATGATAGAACCAACACTGGTGCCATGAAACTAGGGCCCTGAAAGGGGATGACTTTAACCCTAGATATCGGTTCGCAGAACGGGGAGGATGGGTGTGTCAGTAAGGAATCTATCACTAACTAATGTCTCTTACAGATATATCGTTACACAAGTAGTAACTTGTGCATCTGAAAGAGACACGTTAGTGATAGATTCCTTACCTTAGAACAGATACCCCAGCAATACCAACCCCGGTGGTGGGTCTGCGAACCAAATGATCACACCAGAAAGTCCTGGAGGACAGAACGGCCAAAGTAGCCATCCCTCCGGACTTGGCTGTCCAGGCAGTAGTGTCGTGCAAACGTGTGCAGCGAGGCCCACATAGCTGCCTGGCAAATGTCCTGCAAGGGCACTCCTCGGCCCAGTGAAGTTATAGTCGCCATGGCCCGAGTAGAATGAGCCCGCAATCCAACTGCAGGGGGCTCCTTTTTGGCCAAGGAGTAACATGCTTGGATACACAAGATGATCCTCCGCGAAATGGTCCGCTTGTGCACCGCCTTCCACTTCTTAGCGCCCATGTAACGAACAATGAGTTGGTCATTAACCCGGAACTGGCGTGTGGGATCCAGATAGTAAGAGAGCGCACGTTTTGGGTCCAGACGGTGGAGCCTCTCTTCCTCTTTTGAGGGATGCGGAGGCGGAAAGAAGGTGGGCAAGGTAATGGACTGCCCGATGTGGAAGGCCGTGACAACCTTGGGCAGGAAAGAGGGTCTCGTCCACAACACAACCTTGTCCGGATGAACAGAGTAAAGGAGATGTAGAAGAAAGAGCCTGGAGCTCACTCACTCTCCTGGCAGAGGTGATGGCAACCAGGAAAGCAGTCTTCAAGGTAAGAAGACGGAGAGGACAGTTATGGAGCGGCTCAAAGGGAGCACACATAAGATAAGTAAGTACAAGATTCAAGTCCCACTGGGGCATCACGAAGGGAACAGGAGGGAACATGTGTGTGATGCCCTTCAAAAACCTATTTACAATGGGGACTTTAACAAGGAAGGCTGATCAGGTAGCCGTAAGAAGGCGGAAAGGGCAGAAAGGTACCCTTTGATAGTGCCCAGAGCAGAGCCCTGCTGGGCAAGAGAAAGAAGAAAGAGGAGAACCTCAGAAAGGGGTGCAGACAGAGGGTCCACAGCCTTTGCTTTGCACCATGATTCAGAAAAAGGGGGTGGTGATGAACAGAGTGTCTGAATTAACCACTTGGATGCTATGGTCCTTCTGGTGCTTCAATGTAATTTCCATTGAAATCAATGGAAACTCCATGACGAGTTACCCTTGTCATTAGCGGCGAAGAGGTTAAGCAGACCACTCTTACCCAGTCCAAAGATCAGGGCTTCATCCATCACCGTTTTTTAGCTCACTGCACCATCCCAGCTCAGAACTTGGCTATATGTAAATTAGTCTGACCCTGGCCCAGTGCATCATGGGAACAGGGCAGACCAAACTACTAAGCCAATTCCTATACTGGGAAGGAAACAAGCTACCGGGGACCGGTTTCTGGCATTTCAGCCGTCTTCGGCCCGGCTTGCTTGAATCCTGAAGGTGCAATGAGCTAGGGACTCACATCTGAGTATACCCTTCCACACTTATGGTGGACAAAAATGATTCAGAAAAAGGGGGTGGTGATGAACAGTGTCTGAATTAAGCAGACCACTCTTACCCAGTCCAAAGATCAGGGCTTGCTCCATCACCGTTTTTTAGCTCACTGACGGCTGAAATGCCAGAAACCCGTCCCCGGTAGCTTGTCTCCTTTCTGGTGAAGAATTGGCTTGGTAGTTTAGTCTGCCCTGTTCCCATGATGCACTGGGCCAGGGACAGACTGATTTGCATATAGCCAGGTTCTGAGCTGGGATGGTGCAGTGAGATAAATAACGGTGATGGATCAAGCCCTGATCTTTGGACTGGGTAAGAGTGGTCTGCTTAATTCAGACACTCTGTTCATCACCACCCCCTTTTCTGAATCGTTTGCTTTGCACCATGCCATAAATCTGTTCCACCTGCAGGCGCATACCGACTTTGTGGAGGGACGCCTGGCTGCCAGAACAACATCACAGACTTCGTGAGGCAAGTCAAATGGCCTCGACTGTCACCGCTCAATCTCCAAGCTTGTAAGTGGAGACTGGACAGGTTCGGGTGCAGAACCGTCCCCTGCTGCTGCGACAGAAGGTCCTCCCGAAGAGGCAGACGAATCGGGGGATCGACTGACATGCTGAGTAGCTCGGGATACCAGTATCTTCGTGCCCAGTCCGGACACACAAGAATAACCTGGGCCCGGTCACGCCTGATCTTCAGCACTCTGGGCAGAAGTGGTATAGGCGGAAAGGCGTACAATAAACCGCAGCTCCACTCGCGACGAAAAGCGTCTCCGAGCAAGTGCCGCATTGGAAATTCCAAAACGCAGAACTGATGACATTGCGTGTTCTCTTCTGTGGCGAATAGATCTAACCAAGGCACTCCCCACTGCTGAAAGAGGCCTTGCGCCACATCCGAGTTCAGACGCCATTCGTGATCCATCATGCACCGACGGCTGAGTTCGTCCGCCCTGGCGTTCAGAGAGCCTGCCAGGTGTTGAACCACCAGGGTCACGCCCTGACGTTCCAGCCACTGCCAGAGGCGGAGAACCTCCTGGCCAAGGGTCCATGACCCCACCCCGCCCTGTTTGTTGCAGTCTCACATGGCGGTGGTGTTATCCGTGAACACCTGCACTACACTCCCCCGGACAGAGGGGAGAAATGCCTTCAGTGCTAGACGAATCGCCCGCAGCTCCAAAAGGTTGATATGGAGCCGAGACTCCGCCGGAGAATAGAGGCCTCTGATCTCCGCCTCTCCCATGTGGCCTCCCCAGCCCTGGAGGGACGCGTCCGTCACAACCACATGCTCAGGGTGGGGTAGGGCGAGGGATCTGCCACTGACCCAATCGCGGTCCGTGAGACACCACTGCAACTGTCTTGCAGTGCCCTCCGAGATCAAGACATGATCGGACAAGTTGACCTGATGCTGTGCCCACTGAAACTTCAGGTCCCACTGCAGAGCCCGCATCCGCCACCTGGCGTGATGCACCAGAAGGATGCAGGAGGCCATCAGCTGCAGAAGCCGCAACTTCAACCTGACCAAGACTCGGGATAAAGGCTGAAAGATCGGAATCAGAGCCTGATTATCCCGAACCCGCTGTTCGGGGGGGGTAAACCCGAAACTGCGATGAGTCGAGAACCGCTCCGATGAAAAGGAGCTTCTGAGAAGGGGCACAGGTGTGAATTCGGCACATTGATGGAGAACCCCAGCTGGTGCAGGAGGTCTGCCGTCGCCTGGAGGTGGCTGACTACTGTCTGGGGCGAGCCCCCCTTCAACAACCAGTCGTCAAGGTAGGGGGAAGACTGAAACCCCTAACCTGCGCAGATGAGCTGCGACCACCGCCATCACTTTTGTGAACACCCGTGGGGCGCTAGTAAGGACAAAGGGGAGCACGGTAAACTGAAAGTGCTTGTTGTGAGAAGGTGGCCTGATATGCAGTGCTCACTATTCTAGTGAACACTATGTATCAGTCCAGCAACCCTTATTGATGATTGGTTGTAAGTCAACCTTATAGACCAGCTATCCTAGTAGCGTGGATACGAGCAGTCTAAGGCTAAAGACTCGAGAGGGCGTGTTAAGCCAGCTGTTTACCACACATATACCCCTTGAACACCAAGTGAAAGGACACCACACAAGTGTTATGAAAATAAACAGTTATTTATTAAGAATCACAACAGCCCTGTACTCTTTATGAGGACAGGGTACTAAGCACAAACCAAAACTCTTACAAAAATACTTAAGTTAGCACAGTATATACAAATGCCCGAGGGGCACGGAAAACCATATACTCTGAAAGTGGAATGCGAAATTACTAGCAGGTAAGTACAGTACTAATAGCTTTTGGAATCGCTAGGACTTGACTAGGGAATCGTTAGATTACTTCTAGGAGGCCTAGGGGACTCGGGTGCAGTGTGTGCACTCTCACGCGAGATGCGGACAAAAGTCTATGGTAGCTAGGAATTGAAAAGTTAGTGTTCTCGGGCGAACCCGACCTGGTAGGAGGAAAACGAAAGTAGATTCTGACCCTTGGATAGTGAGGCTATGCTGGGGCACCGAAATGCCGAAGTTACCTAGCCCAGGGGCTGCAGCTGCATAGGACTCAAAAGACGTCGGGAATCCTCGTTGACGGACCAGGAGCCTGGAAGAAAGAAGTTGCTGGCAGGCGACCAGTGAAGTAAGTTCGGTGGATCCAAGCCTGGATCGATGGAAGATGACACCTGGAAGCAGAGGGGACCAAGTTCGAGACTACTAGCCAGTAGTCAGTGGGCACCGGGAGGGCACCGGATGGTAGTCACCTCGACTAGGTGAGTGGGTGACGCTGTGCTCGAAGATCTCACGGACCAGGAGGCGTTGTCGGCGACCAGGATGGAGGATCGAGCTGTCCCACGAAGATAGAAGCTGTCGGCGTCGCTGGACCCAGGATTGGGCAACAAAGCCTTGGCAAATTCAAGCCCACGTGGTGGACTCAAAAATGGCGTCTGGAGTGGACCAGGAGGGTCCGGGGTGCCTCTCTTCAAGAAGGAAGCAAGGGCCAGTCTGGAGCAACCAGACCAGCAGCAGTGATGTCGTCGGGCGTCGTTCAGAAGGCCACAAGCCAGCCGGCTAGTAGCCCAACAACGCAGTGCACAGCAAACAGCAGAAGGGCCCCACGCAGATCGTGGAGATGCAGGGAGGCTGACCTTGGGTGCTGGAGCTGCGCAGGGTCGGGGCTTCTCGGACCCCAAAGCACTCACCAGTGGAGGACACGGTGGGCTTGCAGTAAAGATGTCGTGCAGTCTTGGCGATCGTCGGTCCCTCGAGGTCTCGTCGCACTCACGGTTCTCAGCTTTGCTGTAGAGGTGAGTAGAGGTCAGAGGTGCCAGGGAAGCCGGGTCTCGTCGAGCTGGGTCGTCGGATTCGTGAAGAAGGACTTGCAGCAGACCGCAGTGTTTCTTAGGATGGTGCCCGCTTGATGCAGGGTGACTACTCCTTAGCCACAAGGGAGAATCTTGATGAAGAAATCGTGAAGTCCTTTCGAAGAAAGTCGTATCTGGATTCCAAAGATGATCTAATTTGAACAGGGGGCCCGCTCCCATCTTTATACTAAACAAGCATTTACAATGCAATGGTCTCGGCAATATTAAAGGTAGAGCTATTGGCATTGCTCATGACATTTTTTTTTGGGGTGTTTTTTAAAAAAAATCATAAATAAATGGCCTTGTCATTTACATTGCCGATAGCGTAATCGTTAAATAAATGGCCTTGTCATTTACATTGCCGATAGCGTAATCGTTAAATAAATGGCCTTGTCATTTACATTGCCGATAGCGTAATCGTTAAATAAATGGCCTTGTCATTTACAATGCCAATAGATTAATCGCTCGCAAATGCATGACCTATTGCATTTTACACCCACACAGAGCCGCACTCTGCACTCTGCACTCGCACTCTGAATCTGCATTCTGCACTCTGAATCTGCACTCTGCACTCTGAATCTGCACTCTGAATCTGCATTCTGCACTCGCACTCTGAATCTGCACTCTGCACTCTGAATCTGCACTCTGCACTCTGAATCTGCACTCGGAATCTGCATTCTGCACTCGGAATCTGCACTCTCACAGCCCTGGACCCTGGTGCCGCTGCACTATGGATCGCTACACCTCTGCTTGTCAAAATGTGTTTGAATGCCTAATGAACTTTAAAAACAAATAAACTGCTTGGGGGGGGGGGGGGTTGCAGATGCTCCTACCAGTTGTCCCTTTTAGTTATTAAATAAATGTGACAATAAGTCTCACTTTTGATATACAATTTCAAAATAGTCCTCTCAGAATGTTGCCTTTTAAATCGCCATCTCAATTTTGGGTCTAGGCTCTAGAGCTGGAAGTGGGAAACTGAGTCCTGAAAAGCCTAGATTTCATCTGGTTATAGTATACCTGTTGGAGTGTCACCAGTAGGTCCACTGAGCCGCACTCCATGCATTCTGTGGCCACAAGATAGCCCAGCGGGTTTAGCTGCTACTGCAGAGACTGTTGTACAACTAACACACAGTAAGAAGGGAGGCAGCACAGTCCCTTTGAGAAGGCATAGTCTCTTTCACCCATCCCATCCAGAGTGATAGTTTTGTGGACGCGTATGTCTGGAGACCACTGGACCTGAAGGCGGGGGTGTCCAATGCGGGCCCAGGAGGGTTGATTGAAACTGTTCTTGGAAGCCTACCTACAATTGTACCCACTACCTCTGACTATGTAAATTAGTTCACTTGAATTTCCCTGTATGTAGTTCTCTTTATATGTATAGCCTGAAAATCTGTCATAGATATGGCCCTCTGGTTCCCTATTTGGACACCCCTGCTGCAAGGGTATAAGCAGAGAGAACAAGGTGGCCGGCAGACCTCTTCGCTGCCACTTACAGCTTTGAGCATTGACTACTGTGTACTTAAGGATGTGAACCGCGTAGCAAAGAGATGCCTCATGACGTAAAGCTACTTTATTTATTTGATATTTTTATATAGCGCTAGCTCGACCCGAAGGCATCAGAGCGCTTTACAACAGAAAATGTTCACATCAAAGATAACAAGTCTGTTCAGAGCATTGCTGTTTATGAACATGTAGAATTTGAAAAGAGGTGGGCAGGGAGGGGTATTAAAGAGCTGAACCTATTGTGTTTTAAATTTTACAAAGTCGTTTTTTTTAAAGATACCTAAAGAATTTAAGATTGGTCAATCTGGGATGGAACTCCTGCCCAAGCCTCTTTTACCTTGGAAACATTTTTTTAATGTTGTTCAGTGATTTTACCTTGCATTTGTTGTTTGGTGACAAGACATTGGTTTTAATTTGTAGATGAATTCGCACAATATAACTCAAATCCAATGCTCATCACTGCATGTGGTGCAACGTCACCAGTGGGAGCCATTTGTTAACTGGGCAACTGGAACTCCTCTCTGAGAAATACAAGGCCCAAGAGAGGGAAAGAACCTGAGGGTCAACTGAGGGTTAAAAGAACGCGATCTTGGGAGACATGACTCCAACATGGCGTCACTGCCGATGCATTGTTCACTGAGCCGCACTCCATGCATTCTGTGGCCACAAGATAGCCCAGCGGGTTTAGCTGCTACTGCAGAGACTGTTGTACAACTAACACACAGTAAGAAGGGAGGCAGCACAGTCCCTTTGAGAAGGCATAGTCTCTTTCACCCATCCCATCCAGAGTGATAGTTTTGTGGACGCGTATGTCTGGAGACCACTGGACCTGAAGGCGGGGGTGTCCAATGCGGGCCCAGGAGGGCTGATTGAAACTGTTCTTGGAAGCCTACCTACAATTGTACCCACTACCTCTGACTATGTAAATTAGTTCACTTTAATTTCCCTGTATGTAGTTCTCTTTATATGTATAGCCTGAAAATCTGTCATAGATATGGCCCTCTGGTTCCCTATTTGGACACCCCTGCTGCAAGGGTATAAGCAGAGAGAACAGCCCCTAAACCCAAGCGTGAACCTTAGCATTAAAGTTGCCAAGTAATAGTGTGAAGCATTCTGTCAGTCCTCGGATTTTAGTGAAAGTTATAAAATTACACATGTGGGCCCAGAAATCACTGCATACAACATGTTTGTGGTTAAAAAGACACACCTGGCTACAAGTGTCACCTATGACATGATGGCAATAGAGACATACCCCCCAGTCTTACACATCACCCAGGTCTTCTTATACCCATATACTTCGTGCAATGAGGTCATAACCCCTCAGGGTGTCTGCACCCTCACACTGCACCCAGGCTCTGCACGTTCACACCACCCCAGGACCTGCACTGAGATAATCCGCCTCATACCGGCATCAAACACTAAACAGAGTCAGACCCTGTACACTCACAATGCACTGGAGCTCTGCATCCCTTATATCGCACCTTAGCTATCCAACCTCCTACACGTGCCAGTCCCCAAACCCAGGATGGTCTCCTAAATCCACGCTGTCAGGAGGACGCCGTGCGTTCAGCTCTGCAGTGATCCATTGGAAATCATTGCTAACGGGAGGGACCAGCCAAATTGGTGCGGTGAAAGTATCTCATGACTACAACTCCCAGATCACACGTAGTTGTAAAGTGAAGGCCTAGGGCTAGCGAAATGGTCTCCTTACCTGACGGCACCGAGCTAAGTGACAACCCTTCCAAGGCTCTGGACACCACCGCCCTCACACCTAACACTTGCACTGTCAGCCCCCTCACTCGATGCCCCCTCACAGATGCCAAGCACTCTTGCACTTGCCAGAACACCCCAAGGCCCTGCAACTTCTTCATTAAGGCCTACACTACTGCTAGGCACGACCCCCAACACCACAGCTACGTTCAGCTACCCACTACTATCAAATACAGGCCCTGAATGAACCTGCATCTTCGTACCGCACTCACACAGCATCCCAGACAACCACCCCTACACTGAGCACAGGCATCACAACATTTACCTTCCACCAGGCCCTGAACCCCCACTTTGACCCGCGCTTTCACAAACACCACCACACTGCACTCGCTGCCGCCTGAGTGTCGTAAGCTAGCACTCTGTCACAGGTCGACATGGTACACACCACCCCTTCACGGGGCACACAAAGGAGCTGTGCCCACACCCTAGAAATATACCGACTGCACAAACACCATGCCCTGGACCGCCCCTTCCCTATTACGAGTAAATGTAATGTCTCTGCTCAATCTCTTCCCCTAACAACTCCCCTGTCTCCTCCCAAACGACCCTACAATGCCAGCCCTTTACCCCAATCAATGCTCTTTGCTCTCTAACCTAACCCCTCCCTCCCTCTGGCTCCTTTCTGTCAATGCACCATCTCCAGGCGAATGGCTGCTGTCTGTTCCAGCTGCAGCCACTGCGGGTGCATAAACGGAGAAAGGACACACGTGTATCCCCCTACCTCGCCCCCTTCTATACCAGACCCCCAAATGTATATGCAACCCCACCCAGGATCTCCGACTACACACCAAGTCATGCTTGAGCTTCGCGCATGCTTCCCCCCCCCCCCCCCCCCCCATGATAACACGCCACCCACCTCCGTCTGTCGCCCCCTGTGTGTCACCCACCGAAATCCCACTCCGTATCACGCCTACTCCAGGGATCTCCCCAAATACGTACCACCCCCGTTAATTCCCCTTAATAATGACATAACCAAGTGGTCTGAATTCCCCCAGCAAATCAACAACACCAAAACAATAGAACCAGAAAGAAGACACGGTGCAATCTGCAGAGAAATCTGAGCAGGTCTCCCCTCTAAGACAAAGACGTGCGGGGAAAGGAGGGGGTGGGGGCGTGGAGTGACGGAGGAGATAAAGGACACTGGGCCAGGGCAGGACCATGGGGAGGGTGGTGGGGAGAGTGGTACCGGTACCGGAAAGGGGTTGTCACATACTGGCAGGGCACAAACTAAAATGGGGGACTCCAGATAGAGGCAGCAGCCAGCAGGGTGAACAGCTACCATGAAGGAGGCGGTGGCTGGGTGAAGATGCGAAGCGCAGGCACGGGGCCGACAAGCGCGCATGGGGGGAGGGGGGGCACAGAACAGAGATGCCGGGCAGCTCGACCCCCTGGGACGCACCGCCGTTTCACCTGCCACACTCTAAGGACCTCCAATACTAAAGCACTCTGTGTCGGACCTGCCCCCCTGCCCGCTCTCCTAGGTATTCGTAGCTTCAAATCTCATGTTCTATCGCTGGCTGTGCGGAACGAGCCTCCCCGCACCTTGTCTTCGCATCCCACCTTCCTCTTAACATTCGCTCTGAGCTCTTTTCTCCTTGAGGCCTCTCTCTCACTCAAAGGTTTGCGATTGGCGGTCATTATTTTCTCTACCTCGGACTCTAAAGCATTCAGCACTGAAAGATATTCCACATATAACTTTCCAAGACAAAACTTCACATTCCCACGCGAGGACGTGTTACAAGTGCCTTCTCTTTAGAAACAGCGCCTTCCTTCCCAGGGGCCCATCGCGAGCCTCTGACGCCCTCTCTGCCTTTCATTCCCAGGCTGGGGGTGGGGGGTACCCCCGGGACTGCCCCTGCACCACCTCGTGTCTGCCGAGCCTTTGGTGACACTAACAAACATATGAAGGGGGTGCTGCGGCTACTCCGTCAAGCGCTCGCTGCGCTAGGCGCTAGTCCAGGCTATGAGATAGAAAGTTCTCATGTCCGGTGTCCAACGGGTAGGGGATGGGGCGGGGCTCTCCTCAACCGCAGGGCAGAACGACAAACAGCAGCCAGAAAGAGGGCCCTTCTCACCCAAACACAGGGGAGTCCTCGTCCTCTCCGGGACCTGCTCATCCTTGCCGGAGCCCGCAGCAGACGCCACAAACAAGGCGCCTCTGCCTGGCTTCAGCCACAAAGGATCCTCTAACGCGGACACCATAGATGAATCCACAATTATCAAAGAAACGGCAACAAAAAGTGCGCTTACGGTCTTAGTCACAAAATGCGATTTAATGCATGCCACAGGGCCCGCTCCCTGCAGGAGGCCCTTCCCGTCCTCGGAGCGCGAGAGTGGACCGGGGAAAAGGGGCCCGGAGCCCGGGATTACAGGCACGGGGCGTCAGCCATGGGGGGGGGGGGGGGGGGAGGGGGGGGCATTGAGGGGTGGCAGAGATTCACAGCGGATTAGATTACAAGCCTCTGAGAATACACCGGCCGACCTAATCAGCGGGAGGAGGGCGGGAACATACACGGACAGTGGGAGGGGGGTGGGAAAAAGACACGGCAGGGAAATAATACAATGGCCGACCTAATCAGCGGGAGGAGGGCGGAAACAGAGACGGACAGCGGAGGGGGGCGGAAAAAAGACAGCGGGAAACGAGGACAGCAGCCTACCTCATCTTAAGGAGACTTAAAATAGCGGCCACAAGCTTTTGAAATTTTTCGGAATTGGGGGCGTGTTTTGCTGTTCTGAGTGACGGACGACGTCACTGTCTAAAGAACAGCAAAAATGACGCCCCCAAATCCGAAAAAGACGGGGCTTCTTTGGAGGGACGGCTCTCTCCTCCAATGGCTGGCCTCCTTTTAGGAAGCCAGCCAATGGTGGAGAGACAGAGGAGGGGGGCGGGTTCTGAAGCCCCACTAGAGGACATTAATTCTCTGACCGGAAGCTGCTTCGCAGCTTCGTCCCGAGACCTAAAAAGGGGGCTGACCCGGTGACTAGGTCCTGCCTATGGGTGGGACCAGGAGGGGGGTGGTTACACCCCTCTCCCCTGCCGGACTTCCCCAGGCCAGGGGCTGGCGTGCCCCTGGAACTGGTTCTGACTGGCCTATGCGTAGTGAGCACCGGGGTGCCACTCAGCAGTCACCTTCCTGAAAAGCCCTGCCTACCCAGGATACACAAAACCATGTCTGGGACGGTGCTAGCACCGCCCCGGACAGGAAACCCTTTGTCCAGGCCTCCCTCGCTGGAAGGACTCCCAGCAGCAGGAGGTCAGACTCGTGTCTGTGGTGGCAGCATCCATTTTGTGGAGCTGAGGCTTCAGTTAACTTTAACCGGGGTTCACAGTTACATACATGTGGTGTCCCTCTAGAAGGGTGGAATGCTAACCCCATCGCCAGAATTGGCGAGGGGTTAGTATTCCAATTCGTATGACACCTTACTCGACATGTTTTGATAAAGCAATACCAAAGATAGCATTTAACCGCGAGGATTATAATGCACTTAAGAGTATATGGTATGCGATATCATGGAACAGCTATTAGGACTTGTTTCCGCAAGCTGCAGACAGGCTCAGCTCATGCCGGAGCACCATCTCACACGATTCCAAGCACTCTGCCTTCAGGATTGTCAAGGCCTGCCATAGGAGTGACTGATAGGAATCTGTGTGCCCATTTTAGGGTTAGGTATAGGTATACTACACCTACAGCAAAGGGTGATTACACGACTTTGTCCCAGCTGTCATGCAGCCAGTTGTGTCAAATTTAGGGGGCCAGCCAGGGGTGGCATAATACATGCTGCAGCCCCTGGCAGCCCTGGGTACACCTATGCCCTGAGTTACAGGGTCTGATAAGGTGGACCAGTACCAATTGGTAGATGCACCTAGGGTACATGAGGTAATTTAGAAAGAGAACAGCCAGGCTGTGGGTCTGATTGGCAGGCCCACAGCCAGAGAAAGTCGTAAACCAGTGAAACAAAAGCAAAAAATCTGGGTGATCATAGGATTGCAGACCCTACTCTCCTACACTTGTGGCCTACCGTGAACCGCAGGTAGCGCCGGTGGGCCGGCAGGACGGGGATGTTGAAAGAAGCGTCTGCCATTCCAACGCTACCATCCAGTCTCCTGGGTCCAGGGCAGCCAAGACCTGAGCCAGTGTCAGCATTTTGAACTTCTCCTTCCGGAGGAAGCCGTTGACATTCCGTAGGTCCAAGATAGGGCGTAGGCCCCCCTTTGCCCTTCTTGGGTACCAGAAAGTAGTGGGAGTAGCAACCACACCCTACTTCTGGCCCAGGAACGCGCTCGATTGCCCCGTTGGCCAAGAGGGCCGTAACTTCCTCCTGCAGAAGCCGCAGATGTTCCCTCGATATGCGGTGGTATTGCGGTGGCATGGCTTGAGGGGTCATCTCGAAGGGGAGGGAGTAGCCCCTTCGGACGAGTTGCAGCAGTGGGAGTAGTGATGGCGAACCCTGCCCCCCCACTGGCGTCACAGGGGCCTGAAAGCATGGACTAGGAGGGTTGTGAGGCGGATGCTGCGGGGGAAGGTGTGGACTGGCCTCGCCATTGTCCCCGACCGCCTCCACAGCGATTTCCACGGCCGCCACCGCGTTGGATGTTAGTCTGCGGTGCGTGGCTGGCAGCACGTGTGGGGGCGCCCCTTCCTTGGCCACGAAAGGAGCGAAAGGCACCCGTTTGCTGGGGCGGGGCCGAGAGGCCCAAGGACTTGGCCGTAGCCCTGGAGTCCTTAAAGCGCTCAAGCGCATGGTCTGCCTTGTTGCCAAAAAGGCGACGGCCATCAAACTGCATGTCCATGAGTGTATTCTGGACATCCGTTAAAAAGTTGGCGGACCTCAACCAGGCGTGGCGACGAATCGCCATCGTTGTTGCCATCGCTCTGCCCAGTGAGTCGGTGGTATCCAGCCCACACCGGATGGAGAAACGTGCCGCATCTCGGCCCTCCACAAGGGCTTTGGCGAGTTTAGCGTTGACCTCCGCCGGGCATTGTGGCAGCACCTCCACGACCGTGTCCCACAGGGAGTGGGTGTAACGGCCTAAGAGGCATGCGGTGTTGGAAGACTGCAGTCCCAAACTCTTCGACTTCTTGTGCTTACCGGACGAAGACTTCGACCCGGAGGAGTGATGTCGACTCCCGGAGCTATGATGGCTCTGCCCCCGCGACCGGTCCCTCGACCGACGTCCGGACCGGGACCTCTCTAAGGCCCGACAGTCATTGTAGGTCTTGTTGTTATGATCAACGCCGGGACAGTGGAGGCACCGTCGGTGATCGACATCAGTTGGTCGCAGTCCCCACAAGGCTTAAAACCTGGCATCCCTATCGGCACCGATCGGAGTCGAAGAAATGATCAAAAGGATCTCAAAAAAGTTAGTCAAAAAGTGACTAAGGTACCACTTTTTCCGGATCTGCACTGCTGGCGCGGAAAAAAGAAGAACTGACGTCAGCATGCCGAGGCGGCGTCTAAGTACTCCGACGACATCATCACAGCACCCACGACGCCGGACGCGGAGCCGCAGACGACGCCTACCGGCGCGCAAGGGTACTGCTATGCAAAAATCTCCGGATCCAGTCTGACGCCTGGGGATATTCTAAGGTAAGGAATCTAATACTAACCTGTTTCTTTCAGATGCTTCCATAAGCTGAACGCCAATAAAACAGAGGTACTAATTGTTGGTAAACAACCCTCTGTTCGGTAATCGGCCTGGTGGCCTGATGCACTCTGTCTTGCTCTAGCCTCTAAACCGAAAGTGTAGAGATAGATGGAGGACTGTGCCCTCTTGATTTATCAGGAAAAATTATCAAACCACTTTCTGGTGTTTTTCCGTGCTTGGTTTTTATTTAAATTTTCATACATGAAATGAGAAACAGACTAATGAAAGACAGCCGACTCGTGTTTCGCCCTAGTGGTCCATTGACCGTGGGCTTTTTCAAGGGAAAGCTTCATTGTGTACAGAAGTAATCTTCGTGTTTCTCGGACACGACAGTGTTTGATCTCGGAGGTCCTGGAAAATTCAAATAAAAACCAAGCACGAAAAAAACACCAGAAAGTGGATTGATCATTTTTCCAGATTCATTTTGATAAATCAAGAGGGCATAATCCTCCATCTTTCTCTATACTCAACTCCGTGATGGCTCTTGGGTGTAGCCATTTACGAGGAATGTGCCACTGTTAAATTTGGGCAATAACAATTGTAGCACCAGAAGTCCAGAAATTTCCACCCACACAGTTAACTATATCTAAACCGAAAGTGAAATATCTATGCATTTGGTTAACACTAATCTAATATTTGATAACCATAAATCCAACCTAGCCCAAAAATATTTTGACACTCTAAAAAGAATTCTGGCAAAAATCTATGACCACCTCCTCATAGTCACCAGAAAAACATTAGTCTAAGGCTCTTGCTAAGTCCAACTGGCCTATTGTGACATACTTTGTATCGGAGCCATACAGGACAGACTACAAAAACTGCAGCCCCGGCACCTGACAAAATATACTTTTCCTGCTGATACTCTTTTAAATCATGTGCTTTGCCATAACAGAGGTCCTCGGTACATTTCCTCCTTAGTGAAACCCTACCATCCCAGTCGAAGTCTCAGGTCGACGGGCACCGCTTTGGCAGTTGTTACATCACAATGCTCCTTCGGCTTCCAGGCCTCAAAGCTGTGGAAAGCCCCTTCACCTGAAACCCTAGAAACAACATTCAGGAAGACTAAAACCTGGTTATGGAGACTGACCAAATATTGGCACTGCCAGAGACTGCTTCTGACCTCTTCTTGTTCACAGCTCAGGTTTATCTTCTTCTGTTTCCACAGCCTTGTTTTTCCTCTTTTTTGATCTTTGTTTGATGTTCGTGTTGGGCAATCCCAGAGCGGGGACACTCAGTTTAAAGTAACCACTGTGCTTTAAAAGTTTATACCATAACAGTTGTCAGAAGACAGACAACAGTAAGAGCAGGACTCCAGATCCGCATCAGTATATGCACGAAGGAACGGACATCAGCTTGCAGAGATAGTGCTTGCATGTGGCTCTACCTTGTATCTTTCATTGAGATAGGTTAGCGTGAAGCTGAATGCTGTCACATACCAGCACACAGGAGCACAAGTTCAAAATTAAGTTGAGGCACATGTAGGTTAATATATCCATCAGAAAGATCTATGAAAAAGCACTATGTTATCAGAACTGTTGGACCCGGCCCATTAGGCAGGTTCACCCCTAGACTTTTTGCGTTTTCCTAGCCTATTTATGGAACCTGGTATTTGTGATTTTAGGCCTCTGCGCACTTTTTCCCTGTGGTACAGTGTAAAGTGCTTGAGCTCTCTGTGGATGAATGGTGAGTGACCTGCCCTCCCATAGGAATGAATGGGGGATATGTATGCCCATGGTAGTTCCTGATGCGTGGGGAGTGCAGGGGCGAGTTTGGTATGAGAGAACTCGTGAGAATGAATGCCGCAAAATGATGTATGCGACATGGCTGTGTCTAGTCTAGAAGTCCTACTTTTGGAAGTTGGCATATTTGTGCAAGTTGGTGCTAGCGTGTGATTGGCTGGTGAGCCTGGCCCAGAGTGCATGGGCCTGCTTGTGGATTGACTGTCTGGTTTGAGGATGACAGGGGCTGGAGAGCCCAGGAGGTTGTCTGAAGTCAGCCCATGGATGAAAGGCAGCATCTGCTGCCAGGGAAGTGGGAGGAGATGGCACCTGATAGTGAAGGGCTGTTCCTGTGTAACTACAAAGCTGGCTCCACCTCCCGCTGGGCGACTGACACCTCTGTCCCTGATACTGAAGGGGACTTCCCTCTAAACCAGTCCAGCTGGTTCTCACACTACCTGCTTCAAAGGACTTCAAAGAACTTCAAAGGTTTTGCACTGTATAAAAAGGGGTTGTATCCCCTTCCAAAATGTTCTTGTTTTCTAACTCGAATCTGCCAGGGGCATGCTGCTGCTGGGGCTCAGGGGGATCCCTGGGCCCTGCCCAGCTCCTGGACTTCTGATGGACTGCTGGGGGACTCTTCCTGGCTGTCCCCCTGCCTGGCTGCACCTTTGAGGACTTTTTGCTGGACTTTATTTTGGCCCTGGAAGCCTTAACCTGTAATGCCCTGCAGCTGCTGGGACCCTCCTTGCTGTGGGGGTTCTTTCTGGGGCGTTTTGGCGCTTTCTGGGCTCCCCAGCGCCTCGTGGGCGCTTTCTTAACCGGATTGCTGGCAGAGCGCTGTGGTTATCCCGTGGGGGAAAGCGCTCCTGCCCTGTGGCTGCCCGAGTGCTTCGTGTGCACTCTTATCGGATTTGCGGGTGCCACCCCGACTATGGCGCCCTTTGCGAGTGCCTACCTCGCCTATCTATTTTATTCTAGTCTCGAGGGTGTCCACCCCTCGGTTTGCCCTTCTTAATCACCGCCGCGGCCCCTTCGCGCCGCCATCAGGAGGCCAGGCATCGTTCTGCCTGACACGGGGCGGGACTTCCGGTTTTCGGAGGAAGTCCCGCCCGCCGCCGCGCACCGATTGGCTGCCGGATCCCGTGGTGTATGGAGGAGCCCCGGGTCCCAGGAGGGGGCCCGGGTGAAGCACCGCAGCAGTGAAGGACCCGAGGCGGCCCCCGCTGCTGGCGAGAGAGAGACGGAATGCCTTGGAGCCACGAAGGCTCCACGTAGAGTCCCGGTCCCGAGATGGGGGACCGGGTGAAGGGCGAAGCGGAGAACCGGCGAGCGCCTGACCGCCGGTGAGTGGGGCTCTGATCGAGGCGGTTGGGGGGGTGTGTCGGGCATGCTTTCGGTGCCGCCCCCGTGACCTGGGCCCGGTCCTCCCTTTCTGCTGCCCGAGCAGGGCAGCGCGCTTGGTGTTCAGAGTCCCCTGAGAGGGACTCCAACAGAGTTGGTGCTTGGGCGGCCCCGGTTGGCAGTGGGCCGCCCCAACGTGGTGAAGAGCCTGTCGAAGCTCTTGCGACATCGGGGGCAGTTTGATAATTTCGCCCTGAGAGGTCCCTGGCCACATTCGTGAGATAGGGCGGCCCCGGATGGCAATGGGCCGCCCCAACGTTGTCCCGAGCCCCAGAGGGGGGCTCCAAAGACCCCACAGTTGTTTAAGAGCCTGCTAGGCTCAGGGGGGGCATTTCTGTTGAGAGGGGATTTGTTGCAGAGCCTGTGTGGCTCCACCATTTGTGGCGCAATTCGCTAGAAGGGCTACTGAAGGCCCTGCCACAGTTTTGATGACTCTTCAGGTGCCCAGCACTTTGTGGGCACCTGCCACGTTTAGGCCTTTCTGTGATGTACACAGTTGCCCAGCACTTTGTGGGCAACTGCCACGTTTAGGCTTTTTGTACTCTGTGACTGGCGCTGCATGGCAGCGCGCCCTGACATTGGACACAGGGCGTCTGAGCCCCAACAAGGCCCTTGGCCTAGGGACTGCCACAGGTGGTGGCTTATGGGAGTCTGCGCAATGGTATGGTTATTGCACCTCTGAATGTGATCTTTTGCATCATGTGTTATTCCTGCACCTCTGAAGGTTCTTAGGCCTCATGTGATTTTTGCGCTATTGCTTTACTCTTGACACCTCTGAATGTTTGATGCATTATGTGTCTTTCTTTTCATGCGCTGCACCTCTGAATGTTTAGTCATCATGTGTCTTCTTGCGCTGCACCCCTGAATGTATTTTATTGCATCATGTGCTCTATTCTTAACACCTCTGAATGTTTAGTCATCATGTGTCTTCTTGCGCTGCACCTCTGAATGGTTAGTCATCATGTGTCTTCTTGCGCTGCACCCCTGAATGTAGTTTATTGCATCATGTGCTCTATTATTACTCCTCTGAATGTGTTCATACATCATGGGTAAGGTGTTCTGGTTTATGCCCCTAAATGTGGTTATTCTTAGGTGGTTGTCTTTTCTACTCCTCTGAATGTAGGTTTATTGCATCATGAGTAATGTATTCTTTCTTAGACCCCTAATGCTGTGTGATACTTAGGTGGTTTTTCTTTCTTAGTACAGGTGGTCCTAGTAAGGTCCTGGTTCCTGTTACCAGTGGTTACTGGTTGTTATCTTTGTGATTACCGTTTTATGTTTTACTATTTCTTATTCTAGAAGTGCTATATCTGACTATGACAGTGGCCCTTGTGGCCCTGTCTTGTGTACATAATCCCTGTGAATATTGCCCGTGCCAGTTGGCACCATGTATATGTGTGATTTTATCTGATGTGTTTTTACAATACAAAAGTTATTTTTATAATAACCTTGTGTGGAGTCTCTTCTGTGGTGTGCCTAGTATGTTGTTGCTGTTGTGCGCTGGCGCAAATGCTTTACACATTGCCTCCGAGTTTAGCCTTACTGCTTGAGCCAAGCTACCAAGGGGGTGAGCAGAGGTTATCTTGGCGTGTGACTTCCTTGCCCTGACTAGAATGGTGGTTTCTGCCTGGCTATGGCGTCAGCCTTAGCCTACCAGAAATAGCCAGTTCTAACAAGAACCTAATCTGGCTATCCATCGGCCTGGATTCAGGCCTTCAGAGGGCACTGAAACCAGTTTAATATATAGAGGACAGCTTCTTTTTTGAGACAAGGACAAGAAAAAAAAAGTGATATTTCCACTAACTAGAACAGTATTGACCGCAATACAGCTTTAAAAACTCACACTAGGTGGGTACATTCTAATTAACCCAATGGATCAAATTACCTCCACACCTGCAGCCAAAATGATGGAATGGGTCCTGTGTCAGGTTGATCACCGCAGGATTAAACTTCTCTAATATTCAGCTCAAAAACCTACATAAGCCCCAGAAACAGATTCTTCAGCACAGCTTCCAAAAGCATGCAGATGAGAAACTGGCTTCTGGCAGGATAGCACCACACCTGCTCTACTGGACGCAAGTGCTTAGGCTGCATGCAATTGTCACACTAGATTCTAGTGATGGAAGCATCTGAGACCTATTCACTGACCTTAGATACTTAGATAAGTTTCCAGACTTTGGAAGTCTTGCTACTTCTCCGTAAGTGTAGAACCGTGGGATTTTTTTTTTTCATAAGGCTTTATTCGGAACAAAGGACAATGTCCATAAAAGCACATTAAAAAACATTTGAGACAATATCCAAAGTTAAAAACAGAACACCTTGGGATAATTTTACACTTTATACTCACATTGGCTAAAGTCTACACAATAGTAATATTTTGCTAGACTGAAGTTATCTTTGCTAAAATGGCAGTAGTACACAGGCAGTGTTTGGGAGAGTTTCTTGCTCTGTTAATAACGTGTTGCGGGTACTGGAGAAGAAATTTGGTTGGGTGTTATTGCTCATTAATGAAGATCAGATGACCAACACTAAACATTTGGGAGCACCAAGCTACTCGTTTAACCTCGACATTTGATTCCTTCCTTGCATCCTAAGATACAACCCTGTATGCATAAACATCTCTGTAGCAATAAAATTAATTAAAAAAATGAGGAGGAACTTTCTGAGAAATCAGCCTGGGGACCACCTCTCATAAGAATATAAGTAAACAAAACTGGTTTTATCAGTTAGTACTTTACTCACTGTTAACTCATCTTCATCAGAATTGAAGAGATTATCGAGATCAGTATAAGATACAACCAGGTCATTTTCATGAATAAGACTGGTTGATGCTGTTCGGCTATGAGGAGCTGCAGGCTGAGCTTCTGCAATAAGGAAAAAACATAGGTCAAGACAAACTGAAAAGCCCAAACAAGAATGTAACAAACAGATTAACCAATAGCTAAAATACTGCAAACCTATATAGTCAAACCTGTAGTGACCAAAACTACTTTTTAAAAATTAATTTAGAGTAATCATTTGATTTACTAACAAATTAATAAACGTGTACACTGGCAGACGGTGAATCTGATCACAAGTGTACAAGAAATAAAACTTACAGTATACAAGCTTAAGAGCAATATCTGATCACAGCACCAGTGTGCCAATTACTTTTGATTTGACGACCCACCGCTTTGCATTTGTTGTGGTTTAATTTCAATTAATTCATCACTGAAAAACCACATTCTAGAAAACCAAATGTATCAATTGCCACCAACTCCCATCAGAAAATGGGGCTTCACTCTCCAATTCAGGGTCTTGCCTCTCCTTCAGTAGTCTAAGAACCAACAGGTTTTGGAGCAAGTCACCTTTCCAGTCTGCTAAATCACCAGTTAGCTTATCTGTTCTAGAAAGTCATGTGATTTTTTCTTCTGCCACCACCCATTCCTGCATATTGTCCTACGGTTTAGTTGTGACTTAGTCTGAAGCAACAGGAAAACACTGACATTTTGCCAGTATTATCCCAGGTGAGCAACTCTGTACCACACTTCCCCTTTCTTAGGGTTTAGGATTATGCTTAATAAGAACTTTACCAATGCCTGGTGAAGACTATGCATTATCCAATATTAGGACAGAACCATTTCATATGGAGGAAACTCCACTTTTTGACATTTACGACATCAGCTGAATGATTAGCATGCATCATCTTCAAGGTTACTTTGATTAAGAAGGCTATGTAGCAGTTTACTTGTACAAGCTCAAACCTTCCATTGCTTGACATGTTTCAGACTTGCAGACAACTATTCACACTTTTGCCTTCAGTGAGTGGACTCAGATTTCAGTTTGACTTTCAAGGCTAGGGGTTCGTACTTAGTCATCTTTTAGACTTTCTACAATTCAGCTATTCGTTCTTCTATCATCACCAATTCTACCATCAGTGATAGTATCCTTATTTCACTTGAGGTACTGAGGAGAAAAGCCTTATGACCAAAATTACTAATCGTTGGCTTTAAGTAGTTGTTCAAAAGCTTACTTACAACTAACTAACCTAGAGGCAACATTTTCCAGATTAGCATATCGAAAACTTTTATGCCTTTCTTCACATAGTTGCACCATATCAGCTTAGTTAGGTACAAAACATTCCATGTGAGGTACATCTGAAGTACACGTTTTAAGCACAAACTAATGAAAATGAATTTAACTACAGACATTCTGGCTTCCTTTATGTGATTTTAAGCAAGTGACAGTCAAGCATTCACATAATATTGCACTCTTAATTATAGTCACTGGAAATCATATCAAATGCAAGACAAATCCCCAAAAGCTGAACTCAAACAATTTGCACTAATGTGTAATTTATTCCAAATATTTTTTGACTTTTTTTAATTTCAACCGTGCTCAAAACTTTACCTTGCTTGACGGAAGGACTAAATAAAGACATTGCATCTTCCCCTTCATTTGGCAGTCCTGTTGCACCAGACATCCCATCTTCAGCCTTGAAAAAGAGAAAAACAATCCTTAAAGATGATCAATTTTAATGGTCCAGAATATGGACTACAAGTATCTTTATATGAATGCACTGCCAAGAAACACTAAAAAAACTCTGTTTGAGAAGAAGCAAAGGTTGGTGTACCGTTTTGGGACAAGCACGCATGGACTGAATGACAATATTCCCTGGGCTACTGTTTTACAGAACTAAACCCGTCGACACCCTGACCACTAATCTTGGCCCTTGATTGTTATTTTGGGGGTACATAGGAGTTTTGAACAAGCCCGTAACTTTATTTAAAGCTTTATTTAATAACTTCATTCAAAAACGTCATTTACAAGCTTTATTGTACACTGCTACTCTCCACTATTTACACGGTGCACCTAACCACACATTAACCTGGTCTCCTTCCTCCCTCCATGAAAGGCTGTCCACGTACGGGTTCATTCCCAAATAGGTTGTCTTTGACAACCTCTACGTGTGAACCACCAACATTGTGGGCACCCGCCAACATGGATTGAACCTAGGCGAATGCGGTGCGCCGCTTGTAGCACTGACCCAGTAATTGGGATATTTTGGCGTTTATCATCAATTTATTATTTTTTATTTTTTTGCCTATGGGTCTACCTTTTACGTTATTATATTTCTATTTGTTCTTCTAAAACATTTTTGGTTGTCCCATAACTTGGGTTGTGTTTCCCACTCTCCGCATCGCCCATTGATCCTGTTGAGATCGGTATTACTATTTATTATTCTTTCTTTGGTTTACAGCGCCGTCACTATGACAACGCTCGTCATAACTACTCTCCCCTTTGTCTTTTCCGGCCTTCGAATGGGGAGTCTAAGGCCTGTTTTTACACTGTCGCTTGGGATTGGCTTATCCTAGTGTTTACGGGATACCAGTTCGTAAGACGCTCCAGGATTCTGCCTCAACGTAGGCAGCGACGGCCTACGATTGGTCCTTCGCATTCACACCCCTCTAGCAACGCGGACGATGAGTCTTGCGCTCCCTAACGCTGGCGGTCTTTCTCCTTCTGGCTTTATAAACGCCGTCCACCTCACACTGGATGATCATCGGGGTCCGGAAAGGAGAGGGCTCACGCAGGTTCAAAACGGGTGCCTAGCGTTAAGGGCGTGAGTACAGCGACCAGCAGCTAAGTAGAATCCTGTGCTATTACTTGGTTGTAGAACTTATCCCTCCCTCGTATTATGTCTCCAAGGGAGTGCGGAATCGCTACCACCCCCCTCCCGTGACTGGTTGTTTGTACCTCATGTTAGAACCCAATGTCTTTGGCTTTTTGCAGTTCATCTTTTGCCCAACAGCACTATTCAGTTTGTTTGAGAAGTTATTCTATTTTTAAAGTTCACTTACTAGGCAGTAACATAAGAAGGGCATTGAGACACCGTTTGCCCGTTATTTGTAAATTGTACTATCACGCCATTTGGCTTGGCAAGGGACAACTGTCCTTAGTCTATCTCACAGGTATTTTGCTAATCCCGTATGTGCACGAGTTCACTACCAATGGCACTCGTGTCCCTGATACTGTTATAATAGCACCTCGAAGAGCATTCCAGCATGATATTTCCAACAATGACAGCCTACATGTGCATATTGAAATAACTGCTTTGTTTCTCTTTGCTTCTTATGTATTTGTCTCATTTTTTTTAACCAGAATAAAACTGTTCCTCTCTAATTTTGAAGGAATCTACACAGTGTTTTTAATACCCTTTTAACACTAGTAACCCTTGGTCAGGGTGGGCCTTACTTAGCGTGCCCATACTGCCGGGGTTCACCTCCACACTCCATTGGTCCTGATGAAAGCCTGACTAAATGCTCACACATAGGCAGAAACATGTTGACCACAGCTCTGGGATAAAATTGGACTTTAAATCTAGTCCTTTATCCTACACTTTTGTTTTTATTCATGCCCAATTGGCAAAACTAATAAAATACTTTGACACAATCTGGAAATTTTTAACTTACTAAACTCACCCTTCACTAATCACTTAACCAGCTCTGCAGTAAACTGGTGTTGTAGCACAGTAGGGTGGCATTCGGCCACTCCTGGTGGGGCCCGATGACTAAGCATGTCACCAACTAGGATGGTGAGTGAGGGCCTTCTGAATAACCTTAAGTTGGTTTCTCTCACAGGAAACTTATACTGTGAATGTTGATACATGCTTGTTGCAAATACACTCCTTTGTTGATTTCATGATTTCTCTCGAGGGATTTCATTCAATTCCTTTCTTGTTAAAACAAGTGCACTGCGAGATGCTCAGGTTGCCACGATCACAAGCAACCCATTACTTTTAATTATGGTTTGCAGGTTAAAGATATTCTAAATTCACATGCTGAATAAAAATCTGACATCTAATGGATGGGTGCAGAAGTGTTATATTATAAAATAAAGTTTTAGTGGGTGTCAACTTAGAGGCTGTATAGGAAATCAACAAGTAGCCCACAATGCCACAAAAACTTGACCACCCAGGTATGGCCTGCATCAAAGATGTGAAGCACTACAGCCAGAGACCACCTCCCACCCAACAAAGAACATAAACAGATGCAGGAGACCATAAGCCCAGAGCCTCACACAGCAGCACTCCTGGTGACCAGAAACCCCCCCACATTGGCACTACAGTACAAGACTGACACAGTGGCCCAAGAACTGGGCATTCTCACGACAAAAAACAAGAAACTGGTGGAAAGGGAGGGAAAACAGAATCTGTGCTAACGCAGATAAAATCATGGTGACAAGCGGGCACAACCAACTGTTGGTCAATTTAACCGTAACACTGTCCAGATTGTGGGAGTCCCCGAACAGAAAGGCCTTATATGAAATTGTATTGTATTGTAATTGCATTTATATAGTGCTTACTCCCCTGACGAGGCGTCAAAGCGCTTTTTCGGTGGGTAGCACGCTACTCTGGGACCCATAGAGGATTAGTGTTGAATTAGTAGAGTGAAACATGCAAGTGCATTTAATTGATAGGTTAGTCAAGTTATTTGGATTTGGAATGATAGCAGAAGGATAGAGGAGGAAAAAAAGGTTTGTATTTATATAGCGCTTCTTACCCCCTGATGGGGTGTTGAAATATGCTATTCAGGAAGCCCATAAAAGTTTAGTGGTGAATTAATATAGTGAAATATGAAAGTAATTTCAGTGGTGGATATTAGTCAGTTATTTAGAGTGAGAAGGATAGAGGAGGGATAGAAGGGAAGAAAGGTTTGCATTCATATAGCACTTGTTACCCCTGAAAAATGGTTGAGATAGATGGTACAGGGAAGCGAGCTCCCATTTGTTCTCAGTGGAACATGCCCATGACAGGCAGCTCTGCTGGGGCCTCCAATGAGAGCTATAGTGGCAAAGCTATTGAACTTCTGAGACAGACCACATTCTTCAGGTGGTACACACCCATGGTCCCTGGCCACTCAGGGGGGAAATGGTGGTTGGAGGCATGAAGATCTATCAGGGCTACATCACCAGAATATAAAGACTGAGGTAGACCTTCATTGCTGTCAAATAACCTCTACGAAAGCTGAACTTCAAGGTATGCTCTCCATTTTCCCACTAAATGGCAATCGTAGAACTGACACTGACCCAGATCCAGACCCCTGGGAGAAGTGGAGTGGTGGAAACAGAGACCAAAGCACGCAAAGCGTCACTGGCTCAAAGCTACCCCCTACCAGTAACCAGGTAGAATCAAAGACGGCCAGAGTGGAGGCAGAAATACAGTAGCATCAGGCATGGGCTGGGGGAACAGATAGGTGGCATTGGAGACAGACAATGAGACCACAGAATTGGAGGACTCTGGTCATTACTACAGGTCATCCTTTTTGGCCTCTCTGGGCCTGTGGTTCCTCCCTCCAGCCCTCCTTTGTTCTAGAGTTTTTAAATTTGGACATGTTGACACAGATGTTCATATTTAGAGATTTGGACAGACCTCTGGCATGGTGGGGGTGGTTTGTTACACGATTGTGGCAAATGCAGGGTTTTCTGAGGTGTCAAGATATGGGGGAATCTTGCCCGCAAATCTGTACTACTGCAGGGGACAAAGACATCAGACTGGTGCCACGCAGCAGTGACCGAGCTGAAATGGGATACTATTGACAATCGCATACTGGTATTTGCCCATAGGCCGCCAGACAGGGCTGGTGAAAACGGGGAGGACTGCCCTGTGACAGCATTGAAAGCACTCATGATAAAAGGAGATGACCTTCACCTGACTGCTCATGATTACCTGGACAGGGTTACCTACTCAAAACTCAAGCTTTAGACTGATACAAAGTCAATCAAATCAACTAACCAATCATTTCTAAACAGTACTACAAACCCTTTTAGGGTCTCAAGACGCTGGGGGTAGTGGGTGCTGCTACT